>NW_003559323.1:0-943 GCF_000090795.2 Amphimedon queenslandica
TCTCATTAGAGTCATTTGTTACTGCTACTCATTTCCTTGGAGAAGACTCGCCTTGCTTTGTGAACTGTTTCACTCACTCCCATCAATCCTCTACAGTTGCTTGTGGTACCATACATTATGGCTCTCACGAGGTATTAGTGTCTCTACTTCATATTAGACCCTTTTTGTCTTATCCAGGTTCGTCTCTTTGATATTATTTCTGGCATCAATAAAGAAAGCTACCGTGGGCACTCTGGAAGGATCTGCTCCTTATCATTTGATAGAGGTCAGAATAATAGACTGATATCAGGAGGAGAAGATAAAAGGTAATGTTAAACTATGCTAATAGTATTGATAGAACTAGTAGCTGTACTAAAACATTAAGGGGCAATCCTAAGCAAGCAAAGTATTGTACATGTACATGTTTTGATGCAGTAGATCCTTGATGTAGTGACAACAGGGTTTTCTATAGGATTTTGGCATAGTGCTGACATGTACATGTGTATGTGTAGTTTCTTCGCCGTTTTAAATTGCCCATAACTTTAGAAAATTAACTCAGAGTCAGCTCAAGCTTTCTACATAGCATAAGGATGTTAATGTGCATCAGAAAATGTAATAAAAATTGGAGGTGATTTTGAGCCATTTTTTGGAAAAAAACCATGGGCTACAGTACAGGGTATTTTTTAGAAATTGGTCTGTTTTTAAAAATGGCTATAATTAACTTTAAAAATTTAACTCGGAATCAGCTCAAACTTTCTACATAGCATAAAGACGTCACTATGCATCAAAAGATGTAATAAAAATTGAGGGTGATTTTTGAGCCATTTTTTGGAAAAAACCATGGGCTATAGTACATGGCATTTTTCAGAAATTGGTCCGTTTTTTAAAAATGGCTATAGCTTTAAAAATTTAACTTGGAATCAGCTCAAATTTTCTGCATAGCATAAGGACGTCACTATGCATC
>NW_003559324.1:0-943 GCF_000090795.2 Amphimedon queenslandica
TCCTGATTTGTGAAAATAAAATACACAAAAATCAATTTAATATGGTACCACATAGCACATATGGTAGAATGATCATAAAATTAAAATCCGAAAATTCGAATTTTAATAAATTTTGTGAAACAATTCACCCACTTATACAGTATATTAAGTATATTATATTATATTAATTATAATATATTAGTATATTATATTAAATCAGTAATATACATTTGCTACTCCCCCCCAATGTACTGATTATATGTACCTTTATATTAACAATAGCATACAGGTACATGTGCTTTGTATTGTGCTCATAATACATTGTTTGTTAGTTTATTTAATGTACAGTAGGTGGGGCATAGGAATATCTACTGATCATAGACCCACGATGCTATTATACAATAAATGAGCTATTTAAGGCAACACAATGAACTGGGAAAGGTTAGTTGTTTTGTCTTTAATGTTGGCTTGTCTAATCAACAATTTTTGGAGGGACTACATTAATGTGGTCCTAATATTTCATGTATTATCAAAAATTAAAATACATGTACAACTACACATGCAAGGGTTACAATTCACATATAAATTCTAAAAGTGGGGGAGGGGGCTCATTTCTGAATCATGCATGCATAGCTTTTCATCAATTACACTAATTGGTCAAATTTCGTCAAAATTGACTACAAGAGAATTTTATGTACATACCTGTACTTACCATATACTGGGATATATTTGCGAATTAAGATTTCACAAAATAATATTTTTGCGAATAGCTTGTAAACTCCACCACATGGCAATGGAAATTTAGAATTTTGTGATTTTTATTTTCGTGACGGAGCAAAAAACGAGAAATTTGAGAAAATTTGGCTACTCAAAAATTTCCCAGTATACGGTATGTTGCCTAGAAAGTTTGAGCTGATTTTGACCAAAATTAAATTTTTTACAAATTTGAAAGTACAAAATCAAA
>NW_003559325.1:0-943 GCF_000090795.2 Amphimedon queenslandica
TTTAAAGGCATAGTGTAAACGGGGCTTATGTCCTTCTCCATCACTGCTTCTTCTGCAATTTCATCTAGCATATCAGCATCAAGCTTAGTGATTATCTCCATCTTCTCCTGGAGACCTATCTTGATGTCTCGAACCCTCTCCAGGTCAAGGCGCTCTTCTCTTCTTTCATCCTTTTCGAACATCACTTCGAGCTCTGAAATCTTCATTCTAACTAGAAGTAATGTAGAACATTAAGGGGCGAGCCTGAGCTGCACTTTGCGCATTAAATTTTAGTACTGAACAAAAACTAATGGTTTTGTAGTAAATTTTACCAAAAATTGGAAAAATTCATGAGTAGCTCTAATCATTGGAGTAATAAGTAAACTAAATTGAGTTAAGTGGTGGTAACATTTTTCACAATGTTATTGGAGTCATAAGTAAGTTTAACTTGATCAATATTTAGTAGTTTTTAGTCAGTGATTCTCCCATTACATTTCTTGTTTTTTTTTTAGTTGTTCATTATATGCTGTTAATTGCCAGTTTATTCTGGTAGAGCTAGTAACAATGAAACGGGCAGATTGATGAGCTATACATTTAGACATTTTCACTGTAGCACTACACTTGATACATCTGCCTATGTTACCATCAGTAGATTGAACATTGCCATTGCAGCTAATACAGACTGAGTAGTCATTGACGTATAGAACAGCACTTATCTCTCCTGCAACCATAATTTGAGGCACGTCTTGTAGATCTTCACTGTTAGATATTAACTCAATATTGTCAATACGCTCTATTATAGTGCCTTCAGAAACAGACAAGTATTTCACTGAATCATATTGCCTCACCAGTACATTAATCAATTTGTAGCAGTTGCCTTTCTCTACTTTACCTATGTCGTCCTCCCACAAAACTATCCTGCAGCTCCCATTAGTATCGTGTAAAATACAATCTTGCTTCTTCA
>NW_003559326.1:0-942 GCF_000090795.2 Amphimedon queenslandica
ATGTAGAGTAGAATTTGCGTCACGAGAGTAGGATTTTCATTTCGTATTTTCGTTCGTATGGGTATAGTCAGTTATTCGGAATAATCTATCGTTTGGAATGATCGATCGTTTTGAATCCTACTTGTCCTTGTTTCCATTACTTTTTTGACGAATTGACACACTGAATCCTACTCAATCTTTTTTTTTTTAAATTTTTGTAATAGCTTAGTACATGGTCTCGGGCCAAATTTCACCAGAAATGAAAAGTAGAGAATTTCCCATTTTTATAACTTTTCTTGATGCATATACATGTTCTTATGTTGTGTAGAAAGTTTAAGCAGATTCCGATCAAATTTGGATTTTTTACGAATTTTTAAAGTTGCTCCAAAATCGGGCCAAAGTCCCTGTACTATAGTACAGTGTCTTTGATCAATTTTCATTCAAAATGCCCAGGTGACAATTCCCCATTGTTATCACGTATACATGTACATACAAAGTAATCCCTTCCCTCCCTCTCTCTCTCTTTCTCTTACCGTCCACAATACAAAGGTTAGGGTCTTTATTTTGACTTGAGGAGTAGCCAAGAGCAGCTGAGGTTAGGAGACTAGGGAGGACTGGAGCAGCATTAGGAGGGAAGAGAGGAAGGGGAGGGGTCAACGCCTACACAAAAAATAAAAATAAAAATAAATAAAAATAAGAATTGAAAAGGTTAGATTAGAATTACAAAATAATTAAAATACATGTACATATTGTCTACTAACTTATTACAACTACAATGTATTAGCAATGAAGGCCAGTTATTTATAAGCAACCTTTACTATTATTATATTATTTAAATAAATAAATGATTATAAATTCATAATTAAAGGCACTTTTTACTGAGTCTGATATAGCTATTACATTGAAGTACCCATTACATTAACTAAATCTACTTTTCACTAGTTAATTATTATACTAATTACT
>NW_003559327.1:0-942 GCF_000090795.2 Amphimedon queenslandica
ATCAAGCACTAGCCATATGTGCTCTCCTTTCTTTGACTTGTGGGTCCGTCTCCATAAAGTGGAGAATATACCATCAGTCCAGTCATTAGTGGCTACATCAAGACGTCCAAACATTTGTGGAGCAGTTATTGCTTTAGGATTCATCCTCATCTCCCTGTGTGGCTCACCACAGTCGGTCATTGCTTTCATGAGTGTGTGTATGCAGCAGGTCTTACCAGCACCACTGGGACCGAGGACCATCATACCATGACGGACCCGCTGGGTCTCAAACAACTGGATCAGTTTAAGAGTCCATGTAGGATGATTGATGAGTCCCACTTCAGTGACACGATTATCAATGGAGGCCTCAAGGTCAGGGTAGCCTGCCTTCTCTAGTGTAATACCTGGGAAGAGGTCATTGATGAGGGAGAGGAACAATGGCTCATCCTCATCCACTAGTTTAGAGAGGTTCATGTCCCTCAGTACCCTCATCACTATGGTGCTCTCACTGTCCTGGGGGTTAGCTCTCTTCACTGATCCAAGGGTCCTCAGTACTGAGAGAATGTTCCTCAGTCCAAAGTCATAATGGACCTGCTTTGTGAGCTGCTCCTCACACAGTTTGTATAAAGTAAAGAACTTTTGTGCTAAAATGATATTCTCGATAAAGCCACAGGAGGCCAGTTTGACTCTCATTATGATCTGTCTGTCAGGTACCATCATGGCTACAGTACGGAACTGTATCTTGAGGTTCTCAGGCAGCTCCTGTCTACCAGCATAGCCCGGGTTCATTGTCAGGAAGATACCAAACTCAGGATTCATATCAACCACATCTCCATCAGTGAATATAAACTGTGCCTTCCTTTCCTTCTTACAGGTGAGTACAATGTATATCTGTTGAGCTGCTACTGAGAGTACTGGTAGTTCTATTCTATTGAACTCATCAAAGCAGCCCCATGAGCCAGA
>NW_003559328.1:0-942 GCF_000090795.2 Amphimedon queenslandica
GCAGTCAAATTTAACTTGCCGTTTAGTAGTTTTTTCAAATAGATAGATTTTGTTACCAGTATAACTGCTTGTAGTTAGCTCTTGATTAGTTCTATATGGTCCACTTCATTAAAATTGCTTTATTGCATGCAGAACTTAGAAATCCAGCCTTAAAGTTGCTAATATTTTAATGCAGAAACTTGCTAATGTTCTCCCATCTACGTCATCGCGTGACCACGCCCACCACCGGAAGTGATTTGACAAGATGGCTGTAAGGCAAAAAATTACAAGTTTTGACCCAAGATTTAGTACAGAATTGGTACTTTTTAATAATTTTAGCTATTTTTCCTATGATTCTTTCTTTATTACCAACTTATTTCAGGGAAAAAAATTTTTGGGTGCAGTTACCCTTTAAATTATTTTATTTTATTTTTATTTTGCCTCAACTCTTTTGTCTCTTTTTCTCATAATAACAACAATAATAGTAATAAAAAATAATAATAACAACAATAATAATAACAACAACAATAATAAATAATGATAATATACATGTAAATATGTATCACAAAACTGTAATAAAAATTGGGAGTGAGTTTGGAGCCATTTTTTTGGAAAAAACCATGGACTATAGTAACGCTACCATGTTACAAAAAGTACTAAAGGGAGTTTTTTAGATTTTGGCTCATTTTAAAAATGGCCGTAACTTAAAAAATTGAAGTTGGAATCAGCTAAAACTTTCTACACAGCATAAGGACATCAATATGTATCAGAAAATGTAATAAAAATTGGAAGTGATTTTGGAGCCATTTTTTGGAAAAAACCATGGGCTATAGTACAGGAAATTTTTTAGATTTTGGCTCACTTTTTAAAATCGCCGTAACTTGAAAAATTGAAGTCGGAATCGACTTAAACTTTCTACACAGCATAAGGATATCAATATGTATCAGAAAATATAATAAAAAT
>NW_003559329.1:0-942 GCF_000090795.2 Amphimedon queenslandica
GCATGCGTCTGTGATTCAAAAATGTACTATAATAATAAATAATATAAAAAACATGACATTGACGTACATGTGTTAACACAAGCTTATAGTATCAGTAAGGAACTGTATTATACACAAGAAGACAAAGAACGTAAGAGATAGGAGAATCCTATATAGGAAGAAAAGAGAAAGAGCAAAAGTTAGATGTACATGTACATATACTAGGAGGAGAGAAGGCAAAAGAGAGGAAGAAATGTCAATACGAGACAAATTAAGATATACAAGAATAGGGGTCAAGGAACACAACAATGAGAATAGAGAAATGCAGTACCAATAAGGATGGGCAATATATCAGTACCTTAAGGTTACTTTTAAATGCGGGTACTATTAATTGCGAATTTTGCGTTTGGGTTAAAAATCGCAATTATTAATACGCGCAATTATTAATAATGACATCATGATGCCATATAACTATTAGTAATAATTACTTAATCGCAATTTTTAATACCAGCAAAATCTACCTTGGGCTAAAATTGCAAAATTTAGTACCCGCAATTAAAAGTCACTCTAAGGTATTTAGTAACTATCATGATAATATTGTAGCTAACAGAATATAATCATTTCTTACTATACATGTGAGTGGTACATGTAATCAAATATCGTAACCCTTAGCACAAGTGTGATGTAAAAGGTACCCCTACTAATCCAGACTAAGTTACATGTACTGTGTTGGATTTTCTAGGCTAGGAACCATTACAAAGGATCATTGTTATTGTAACAGCTTTGATGAACACAATTATTAGTAATTATTGTGATATCAAAATGAGATATTGTGCTGGTAAAACAACATTCAATATTTCCACCCTTAAGTACTTATTAACAACACACGTACATGTCAAGATTGCGTATTATTCAGTATACTATTACAAGATGCATAAACAGCTATAAGGATTATTATAATAC
>NW_003559330.1:0-942 GCF_000090795.2 Amphimedon queenslandica
AGCATAAGGGCATCAATATGTATCAGTAAATGTAATAAAAATTTTGGGTAATTTTGGAGCCATCCCTTCTCTGAATCGTATAAGGGTCTCACTCTACCAGCAGTTTATAAGAGAGTAGAAAATCGGAAGAAGAGAAAGTATGATGATTGTATTCGTAATGTTGAACATGGCTGCTTTTCACCACTTGTATTCTCCACCAATGGAGGCTTGGCCCCAGTATCAGACACTGTTGCTCTAATCACTTCTGAAAAACAAAACAAACCATATAGTCCACTTATCAACTTCATTAGATGCAAATTGTCATTCTCAATATTACAATCGACCATCCCCTGCATTCGAGGAACAAGAAAATCACTGTATCGGCCCAGTGTTTATGATCCTGATGTTGCACTGTCCGATGGTCACATAATAAATTACTAACGAAATTATTTATTTATTTAATTATTATAAATTTATTATTATGATTCAACTGTATATTCTATCTCTGTCTCTCTCTTATTATTTCAAATAAAATTTTATTTTATTAAAAAAAAATGGGCTATAGCCTTGGGTATTTTTTACAAATCAGCCATTTTTTAAAAACGGCCATAACTTTAAAAATTGAAGTTGGAATCAGCTTAAACTTTCTATACAGCATAAGGACATCAATATGTATCAGAAAATGTAATGAAAATTTGGGAGTAATTTCGGCCCATGGTTTTTTCAAAAAATGGCTCCGAAATTTATTTATCTCTTTTGTAAGCTCTTTGGTTGCTGTTTTGGCTTTTATAGCATTTTATCATAGGAATATTCTCAACCATTGGCCATTCCCGTTTTTCTAAATTTTGCTTTCAGGAGCCAGGGCGCTTGCCCCTCCATTGCTAGGAAGATAGAAGTGCATTCAGCTGAGTCCTATGACTAGTGTCTATCATCAGAGTTAGTCTCAGTCCATCAGGACAAGGT
>NW_003559331.1:0-941 GCF_000090795.2 Amphimedon queenslandica
ATGAAGGTGTAGAAACTAGACCTAAAAAGATTACTGCATTGATAATCAATGAAAATGTGTGCGTAACAACCTGTAGAAAATATTTTATTTACAATGCCTGGGATGTCGTGGAGAAAGTTATGAAGTGTGTAAGAGATTGTCCTGTTTATTACTATGGACATTGCACTAACGAAATAATTGATGGAATAGAAGACTCAATCCAGTGTGATAGTTGCCTTACTTGGTATCATATTCGATGTATTAAAAGAGCTACAAAAGCTAAACTATGATGACACAAGGTCAGCATAAATTTGACAAAACATGAGTGCATTCACTTTAAAAACAAAGTACTTCAATTAGGTCTTGCAAGCAACTTCATGTACAAATTTCTTTCCAACTAATTACAATGAGTACCTCACTGTGTAAATTCCAAAAAAGCAATTGCTGCTTTTTTAGATATATTAGTTGAGCTGCATTTGCAGCTGTTACAAAATAACAGCTGCCAATTTGCCCACCAAGTGATAATGAGAGACAACACTAACAGAAGATAGTATCAGCTGAATTAAGGGACTTATCATTGCACATCAGATTCAATGAATCAGGGACGTGCAAAACACCACTACCATACTCCGGAGTACCAAACTTTCCAAATACTTTGTAAAATTTATATACTAGTCTATCTACTGGATTATAATCTAAATTTCAACTTCCTGTGTGTTCACTTGTCTGTTTCATTTCCTGAAGAAAAGCCTTTCTAAGATCACCACAAAAATTTTCTCTCAATTCTAGGGCAAATAATTTTTACCAATTTTTTTTCTTTACATAGTTCAACCAGCTTATTAAATTTTTTATTGGCTTAAAGCACAGTCAGATGTTAAGCATGATATCAATGTCCAGTTTATGCTTTCACAATTGGGCAGCCAATGATCCCTGGCCATTTTTTAATTACTGTAGCTCTTTTG
>NW_003559332.1:0-941 GCF_000090795.2 Amphimedon queenslandica
AAGGCCTTCTTGTTATTACTTTAAAAGGATCTAGAGACATGATTTGCTTGTATAGCTGTTAAGCACTCTTAGTTTTACTTTATTATTCCCGTGAGAAGAGAAAAGCACTTGTTCACTCTTGTTGCTGCACCCGTTATCACTGAGACGACTAAAATTATTTCACCTTTAGAAGACTAAAGTACAGAACAAAGTTTTGAATTTCTTTATCTTTTTTGCATGATTGGGCAGTAAAAATGTTGTACTTTCACAAAATAAGTGCGCAATTTGTCAAAAATTGTTTGAAATTTAGATATAACCATTCAAAAAGTAAAAAATAATAAAAATTATCATACATACATAAAGGAATGACAAAATGGCGGCACTGACTGCCTCATCTTTAATCTGCAAATGTTCCACACAAAGTTACTCCAAGTGCTGTCATATTTAGCAGGAACACAGGTATAATTATGGAGAACAGCTACTGAAGTGCGCAAATTGATGAGACTTATTCTGAAGAAAGATATAGCCTAGTAAATGGAAATGTCCATTCCTGCCCTGTATAAAGTCAACCAGTAGTATACGGAGATAATTGCTCAGTATACTAATCCGCGTCCACTCATTGCTGGACATGAGAGGATCAGCTCCTCCTGGGGATAAAATGGCGTGGGACAGTTTTCTGCGATAGAGCCCTACCATTCGGACTTAGGTCAGCTCCCATTATTTTCAATGCTGTCGCAGATGCTCTCGCCTGGGCACTAATATCCTCTGGCATTACAAATCTCGCCCATTATCTGGATGATTTCTTAATCTGGGCTCCGGATCTAGCTTCCTGCTCTCAGATGCTACGACTGGCCATACAGACGGCAGCCAGGCTAGGCCTCCCAGTTGAACCCTCCAAGGTCGAGGGTCCCTCATCCANCCTCACCTTTTTAGGGATAGAAATAGACTCCGTCAAACGAGAA
>NW_003559333.1:0-940 GCF_000090795.2 Amphimedon queenslandica
GAGAGATAAAGTGGAGTACGATCAGAAGCATCAGTGATATCAGGATTACAGTAACGACCATCAATGAAAAACCTTAATATATCCAAAGACCCTCCCTTTGCCGATATGTGTATTACGTTAAACCCTTTATCGTCCAGTATAGAAATGTTGCAGTTTTTACTGTTGAGGTAACGAATGATGGGAAGGTTCTTGGAGAAAGCTGCAATAAGTAGTGGAGTACGTCCAAAAGAGTTGGTCATATCAAGAGATAATGGTGAATGGTCTATAATGTACTTGACTATACTCAATGATCCTTCTTCACAGGCTACATGAACTGGAGCCATTCCATTGTAATCTTTAATAGTGAGATCCAACTGATGCTCCTCCACTAGATGTTTGAGTATAGGAAGAGAATGACATTTACATGATAAATGAAGAACTGTTGATCCATTTGAAGTTTTAGCTGATACGTCACACTGAGGGAGACTAGTGAGGTAGAGAACTATAGCAACATGTCCTTCCTGACATGCTATGTGAAGGAGTGTAGATGGAGTACCATAAAAGGGTTTAGTGGCATTAACATCAAATGAATAATTGTTTAATAAATGCTTTAAACAATACAAACGGTTGTCTTGTGCAGCATAAAAAGGTAATAAACCATTCTTAAATGAGGCTACATTGATATGATACTCTTGTCTGAGCCATTCTAGTATATGAACATGTCCTTTCCTCACTGCAGCTTCTGGTGATGATGCTATGCCAAATATTCTAAGATTAAGTTTGTATTGTTTTATTAATAATTTTAAAAGATCAAGATTACCAGAGAGACATGCTTGAGTGACACAAGTGAAGCCAGTCTTACCTTCAGTTTTGACATCACATTTTATTACATCAATTAGAAATGTCACTAGTTGTATTACACCACTAGTACAGGCATAATGAATTGGTAGAGCATCATTAT
>NW_003559334.1:0-939 GCF_000090795.2 Amphimedon queenslandica
TATCTATGGTAAAACCGGGCTCGGGAGGGGCTCGGGCACGGGAAATGGCGGGGTAAAACCGGGCTGCCCCGGACTGGGGCTTCACCTATTTTCATGGAATAAGGACTGATATGGAGCTAGTAAGGACATAGAACAAACTACTGAGTAACTGTGCAATTAAATGATTATATTCTTTTATTGTTAAAATTTAGGGAAGCCATGAATCCCCCTTGACTAATGCTGGGAACAAGGCCGCTCTACTCCCATCTTTCTTCTAAGTCCACTTTAACTCTCTCATTTTTATTTCTGATTTTTATTTGCTGTCATTGTTATCTTAATTCTCATTTTCCTTGATTGTTGATTTATTTTTATTTATTTATATTTATTACTATTATTTTTACTGTTGATCATTATTCCGCATTTCCACTTTTCTTTTTGTTTCCCAGGGGCCATAGCAGTTCAGTCTTGCTGGGATGTCTGTACTGTATTATCAAACTTACTCAATTTGGTTTATTGTAAATAAATTATATTACGAAACCGAACCAGAAACTATCAGGAAATTAGATTTTACAGGTGAACAAAAAAAATGATATTATTATTTAAAAAATGGTAAGAACTGCCACTTTTGTCTTGTATATTATTTAAGATTACATGCTATAAATATTTGTTCTTCATGTAGATTTTCTTTCCATCATAATAGCAGTATGGACTATGACTGTAGCAGTGAAATGCTCACAGGAATGAATGATGCAACCTCTCAAAATAAATCTCTTTTCATCACCAAAATTTCTCTGGGAATTTGCATGATTTCAGAACCATGCACATAATCTTGAAATTGATATAGA
Organism: Amphimedon queenslandica; assembly: GCF_000090795.2. NCBI lineage: Eukaryota > Metazoa > Porifera > Demospongiae > Haplosclerida > Niphatidae > Amphimedon > Amphimedon queenslandica. Next base: position 825 of record NW_003559334.1, read on the forward strand.
GAATATCCATGGATTTTTACTTGTAAAATGGGCCTCAAGTACAACTACTCTTCCATGACATTTAGGATAATATTCCTGTCTCACTTATCATCAACCATGATGTATATAATTGCTG
>NW_003559335.1:0-939 GCF_000090795.2 Amphimedon queenslandica
TTGCACAGCACATTATCAGAAGACTTCAACCTTACTGTTGAGAGTTTCTTAAATGAACACTAGTTGCTATTGTTGAACCTTATTGCTAGGTTGTTATAATTCCATAATCTTGTTTTAGAGGTAGTCTTTGTAGTTCACTGTAGTAATACAATGCCAATTTCCAATAATTACAGATTTCATTGAATTATTTCTACTTTCCATGCAAGATGATTTATTTGTAAGGAGTTAATATTAGTTTCATAATTTTAATGATGCTCTTTGTTACTATTAATAGTCATAATTTACATCTATAAAATTAATCTCTAGTCTCTACTCTATTGGTCCTCTTCAGTCTGATAAAGTTATTACGTTATAACTAGCCTATGAATACTCTTGGGTATCACATGACTAATGAATGTGATGAGTATTTGCTTGAGCTGCTCTCTTCACATAGACTTTTATGCTATTTTGATTATTTCAAGTGTATCACAGGCCCCTTGTAGTGTCCATGATGGAGGAGCAGTTAAGAGAAGTCAAGGTGTCAGTAAATGGTGTTGAGTTACATTGTAACATAAAGGGAAATGGACCAAACCCTCTTTTATGTATCCCTGGAGCAACAGCACCAAGTCATTGGGTACTTTCTTTACAATTGGAGTATTTTGGTAGAAGTGGTAGTGAGTATACAGTAATAGCTTTTGATCCAAGAGGATATGGACACTCTAAACTAGCACCAAGGACCTACTCAATGACTCCAGAACATCATACAAAGATTGATGCAAGAGATGCACACCAAGTAATGGAGTCATTGGGGTATGACAAGTACTTGGTTCTTGGTTGGTGTGATGGAGGTATCACTGCTATTTATCTTGCTGCTCTCTTTCCTGATGCTGTTAAAGGAGTTGTTCTATGGGGATCCAGAGTGCGCTATACTGAATACGAGGTGGAAATAACAGAAGCTGG
>NW_003559336.1:0-939 GCF_000090795.2 Amphimedon queenslandica
GAAGATGATGCTCATAGTACAAGTATGTACATGTGTATTTTGATGTCCAGTCTATTTATATGCTCTTTCCCTTTATTGTAGACTCAAATGGTCAGTATGACAGCGAGGAAGAAGACGATGCTCATAGCACAAGTATGTACATGTATTATGTTGTCCAGTCTATTTATATGCTCTTTCCCTTTACTGTAGACTCAAATGGTCAGTATGACAGCGAGGAAGAAGACGATGCTCATAGTACAAGTATGTACATGTGTATTATGTTGTCCCGTCTATTTATACGCTCTTTCCCTTTATTGTAGACTCAAATGGTCTGTATGACAGCGAGGAAGAAGACGATGCTCATAGCACAAGTATGTACATGTATTATGTTGTCCAGTCTATTTATATGCTCTTTCCCTTTACTGTAGACTCAAATGGTCAGTATGACAGCAAGGAAGAAGACGATGCTCATAGCACAAGTATGTACATGTGTATTATGTTGTCCCGTCTATTTATATGCTCTTTCCCTTTACTGTAGACTCAAATGGTCAGTATGACAGCGAGGAAGAAGACGATGCTCATAGTACAAGTATGTACATGTGTATTATGTTGTCCCGTCTATTTATATGCTCTTTCCCTTTACTGTAGACTCAAATGGTCAGTATGACAGCGAGGAAGAAGACGATGCTCATAGTACAAGTATGTACATGTGTATTATGTTGTCCCGTCTATTTATACGCTCTTTCCCTTTATTGTAGACTCAAATGGTCTGTATGACAGCGAGGAAGAAGACGATGCTCATAGTACAAGTATGTACATGTATTATGTTGTCCAGTCTATTTATACGCTCTTTCCCTTTATTGTAGACTCAAATGGTCAGTATGACAGCGAGGAAGAAGACGATGCTCATAGTACAAGTATGTACATGTATTATGTTGTCCAGTCTATTTATATGCTCTT
>NW_003559337.1:0-939 GCF_000090795.2 Amphimedon queenslandica
TGTACTGTACATATGATCAGTCATGCTTTATAAAAGAATAGTTTCTGTATTTTTGCTTTACATCATATTGTTGTAAATACATGTACATACACTCTGTACAAAAATGGATGTGCTATTTAAGGAATTGTTTATTTTCATTATTTTATTTCTATTCAAGAGAAGAGGATGCTAACATTAGAAACACAATCACTAGAAACTAAGACTCTTCTTACTAAACGAAAGAGAGATCAAAAGGACTCACCACACTCAGGTTAGGGAGTATAAATGAAACCATAACTATTGGGAAATATGGTATTTGTCAGATTTTATATTGGCTTGTATTTTCAAGTTTTTTTATTATGTTGAGAATAACATTAAATTCATGCAGATAACTCTAAGAAGCTTAAAACTGATGAACTAGAGGAATCAGTAAAGAAGAAACAAATAATGACTGGTTAGTGTATCATCAGTACATAATATTAGATGAGAGAATATTCTATTGATGTAGGAGAATATGAGAAACTTAAAGCTATAGTTGCTGATAAGGAAGTTTATATAACTGAACTATTGAAAGAGAAGACACAAGTAGAGGAACAACTTAAAGAAAATCAGATAATTATTGGTGAGCTAATAATACACAGCAATGACAGCATGTATTGAATGAGAGAATAATTGTATAGATAATTTCAAGACTACAGTATCTGAGAAAGATGCATATATATCTAAACTATTGAAAGGGAAATCACAAGAACAGGAAAGGATCACATCCCAAGAGGAACAATCAATCAAAGAGACTAGTTCTGTTGAAGTTCAGTTCAACTACTTAATACCATCAATGGGTAAGAGATATGCTAGCAAGTTTGAGCTGATTTTCCCTAAAATTGGATTTTTAATGTTACTCAAAAATTGAGCTTAAATCCCTGTATATAGTTTTACCCCGACTATGAAGCACAGAGCTTT
>NW_003559338.1:0-939 GCF_000090795.2 Amphimedon queenslandica
AGATCTTGGCAACCCACCCTTCAAAGCGCAACTTCGTAGCACTTTCGGTCTGTCTGCAATGGCGGTTTTAAAAAGTCCCTCAAAAGCCGAAAATAGGCCAAAAATCGGACAAATTTTGATCGTTTTGGTCAGGAAAATTTTCAAATTTCGACCCAAATTTTTTTTTCTCTTTTTTGGTTCAAATCGATTTGGGGGGACCAGGGAACGTCCGAAATTCGATTCAAAGTTGTTTCCTGCAATTTGGCGAAAAACTAGAGGCCAAAAATCGGGTCTATTTTCTAGAAAAAAGGCAAAGTTTGAGCACCTGTAACTTTGGAACCAATAGAGATACAGTATCCTGGTTTATGATGCCGTGTAGAACCAGATCTTGGCAACCCACCCTTCAAAGCGCAACTTCGTAGCACTTTCGGTCTGTCTGCAATGGCGGTTTTAAAAAGTCCCTCAAAAGCCGAAAATAGGCCAAAAATCGGACAAATTTTGATCGTTTTGGTCAGGAAAATTTTCAAATTTCGACCCAAATTTTTTTTTCTCTTTTTTGGTTCAAATCGATTTGGGGGGACCAGGGAACGTCCGAAATTCGATTCAAAGTTGTTTCCTGCAATTTGGCGAAAAACTAGAGGCCAAAAATCGGGTCTATTTTCTAGAAAAAAGGCAAAGTTTGAGCACCTGTAACTTTGGAACCAATAGAGATACAGTATCCTGGTTTATGATGCCGTGTAGAACCAGATCTTGGCAACCCACCCTTCAAAGCGCAACTTCGTAGCACTTTCGGTCTGTCTGCAATGGCGGTTTTAAAAAGTCCCTCAAAAGCCGAAAATAGGCCAAAAATCGGACAAATTTTGATCGTTTTGGTCAGGAAAATTTTCAAATTTCGACCCAAATTTTTTTTTCTCTTTTTTGGTTCAAATCGATTTGGGGGGACCAGGGAACGTCCGAAAT
>NW_003559339.1:0-939 GCF_000090795.2 Amphimedon queenslandica
AATAAGGAAGCATTGATACAGCTCCTCTAACAAACTGTGGCAAAGTTTATCATCACCCCTGATGATGTCAACCAGTTGATCATGAAATTTGTCAAAGATCTGCCAAGCAATGTTGCTGGTGTCTTTTTCACAAGGAGCCTTCACTTGCTCACTTTTTGAGTAACTAATTGGGAGGTATCTTTTGTGTGGCTCATCTTGTGGCTGTCTTTCCAAAGATCCTTCAGTTGCCAAACCTATAAAGCACAATAAAAATAGCTAAAAGAATGAATAACATTACAAGGCTCTTGCCCCCTATATTAGCCATACTGAAACATACATGTACATGTACACAAACACACAAACAAAGGAACATTTATACTACACATGTACATCAGTAGTGCATAATTTTAGTGGACAAAAACATTTACAAATTGAATCTGCAAAAATTAATTCAATACGGTATACATGTACAATGTAGCATGCCCAGAATTAAAATCCATATTTCATAAAAGATTGTCATATCCTAGGCCATTTTAATTATCAATAAGCTTCTGCATTTTATGGTACACGTGCATGTGCACCAGAGCAAATATTTTATTAACAAAAGGATTTTGACAAAACTTATGCTTTGGCACAACATGGTACAAGGGACATGAACAGTATTACAGTAGTAGGCAGGATTTCTCACAGGATTTTGGGAACGGTGCTCATGCAGCTCCTTGTCACTCAATGGGTTGTCAAGTTGACAAGTTGCTCAAACATTGGGTCAAAGACTCAGTACTATAGTACAGGGAAAATCGACAAAAACCACAAAACTAGAATTCTTAATTTTATAATTTTTTCTGATATGTGTATGTATACATGTCCTTATGTTATGTACCAATTTTGAACTAATTCTGATCAAATTTAGATTTTATGATGATTTTTTAAATCTGGCCAAACACCCAGTACAGTATAGGG
>NW_003559340.1:0-938 GCF_000090795.2 Amphimedon queenslandica
TGATTGAAATGTGATTATGTTCACTTGCTATCATTAGTGCAGTCCATCCATTATTGTCCTGAATGTTAACATTAGCTCCAGCAGACTGTAAACTGTGTACAATGTCCTCATGTCCTCTTTCACAAGCTAACATTAGTGCTGTCTTGCCTTCTTCATTAGTATGATCAATATTAACAGTTTTTAGTTGAAGAAGAAACTCTACTGCTTCATTATTACCAGCTGTGACTGCCTCAAGGAGAGCTAGTTCAAAGGTGAAATTCATATTCTCATCTTTTTGAAGGACAGGAGGATTATCATTAATGTATAAACTAAATACACCAATGAGATGCATAAACTCTAGTTTTGTTTGAAGGTGTTCCTTCAACATGTCAGCAGTACAGTCATGAACATGATAAATGATAGTGACAGACCCAGGAATAATATCAATATAATCAATTAATGATTGGCTTGATTTGATTGGTAGCAACTTCCTAATAAAACTATGCAGCATTTCTTCTTTAACATCAAGCCATTTATTTTGTAACTTAACAACAATCTTGGGCATGTTTTTAAAATTTGTTGCTAAATGTCGACAATATTTTTTTTCCAGATCCTCTTTCAGTTGTTGCACTGTGGTTGATTGACAAAATTCTTTAGCTCTTTCATGATGTGATTCAAGCTTTGAAACTTCTTTAGCGTTTGGTATAAATTGTCTACACATAATAACTAATAATGCACAGTCAGTACAGTCAAAAAGAGGGCGTATGGTTGTGAGTACATCACCTACAGTAGACACATTGTTTAATGTAGCAACAGTATCAGCATGATATTTTAAATCTTCTCTGTATCTTAGCCATGTTGTAATCTTTTTAAGTAATTTAGGATTATTTTGAATTTCATTATCAAAGGCTTCTTCTATGTCTATCATTACCAAAGAGAAATTATCATTCAATTCCTTT
>NW_003559341.1:0-938 GCF_000090795.2 Amphimedon queenslandica
TTACTTTTTTGGCAAAAATTAATGATAATTTTAAGGGCGTGGTGTGGGTGTAGTTAGCCTGCCTTAAAACCATGTGGAGTCATCATGAGAACTAGAACGGGTACTCCTGGGTTTCATATGGTGGATACTGGATACAAGATAAGGGAGCTTCTGGCTGGCTGATAGGCTGAACGTGTTTAGTTGCTCCTAGTGAGTCAGAGATGTTGTTGCAGAGGATAATGGATTCCATGCTTACCTCAGGCTCAGTGGACTTTCTTCCGCAGTAGTTCTTGTGGTGTTGTCCTCTGAAGGTTAGAGAGGGAATAGTATTACCAGCTTCACATGTGCTTATGTTGCATAGAAAGTCTGAACTGATTCCAATCATATATCAATGTTCCAATTAAATTTGGACATGTTCTTATGTTGCATGCATGGAAAGTTTGAGCTAATACTGATTAAATTTGGATTTATTAGGAATTTTTCAAGTTTCTCCCCATCAGTGTTTTGGCCCCCTAAGCGCTAAGACTATTTTGAATGAATTGTTTATGGTAGCCACCCACGATTAAAATTACTGACGGCAAGAAGCTCTCCACATCAAAGGCAGATCAAAGCCCAAGGTGCCGAAATGAAGCATAACAAAAAGTTATGCTGCAGCAAGAGCTACCTGGTCTAAATGTATATGATGCAATCTGGCCTCCATACTTTCCATAACTGCTGCTTGTAAGCCTGTAGTACCTTGTAGAGCTCACAAAATGGCCAGGCAGTGTCACCGCCTTTGATCTTGAGGCCTTCTTGCCATCAGCAATTTATATCCTGGGTGGATACCGTATAGGAAAAAATTATTTGTTATTAATAAATATCATTATTGTAATCATATTCATTGAAAATAGTCTTAGCTCCTAGGGGTCTACAAGAACATAAAAAATTTAAAAAAACAAGATTGAGTAGGATTCTGAACG
>NW_003559342.1:0-938 GCF_000090795.2 Amphimedon queenslandica
CATGTACATGTACATATACATGTATATGTACATGTAAGATGTGATATCTCTCCGGGAATGATAGAGAATAGGATACAGACATAACATCATTACTGTGTGTATGTGTATGTAAGTAATGATGTAATGACGGTTCTTGGTAGAGTCACTGTCTAAATGATATTCTAACTACACAATGCTTACATCTCTTTATTCATTATAAAATAATAATTAGGCAATTAGCCAATTCATTGATAATACCAGGAACTTGTCAATTGGAACAAATTGCAGCATACAGGTATACATACATATTGATGTGCATTGTTTAAACTTGGAAATATTTCAATGGAACATGTCCATGAACATTATTATTAAAAGAAGTACATGTACCTTTACCAAGGAAACACAACAATCACTGAACTACTGTACATGTACATTAATAATTGAAACTAACAATTCCCAGCAGCAGTATATCATTATTATTATTATTATTATTATGTACAGTAGAGGATGTTCCTTTACCTGTACACTAGTGAATAAGGAGCATAGTCTGAGCTGGTCTTATAGACAAGGTATGACCCTTCTCTTGTCTCTTTCTTCATTAGCTTCTCAGCATGAGAGAATGACTTGATACTCTTGTGTAACCATCTTTGATCAGGCTAAAGGTAATAATAAATAATAAATAATAATGATTGTTGTAGATATAATTTTAAGAGAGCAATCTAACTAAATATGAGAGACTAAAACTCTCCTAAACTCCCTCTAGATCTAACAGTGTCTTCAATAATGTCTTACTTTTGGAGGTGATTTTTTCAGTACCACATCAAACAGTTGGTTCTTGATAATGCAGTGTCTCTTAGCCTCTTCTATTAGTCCAGTCAGAGAGTCAAAGCAAAGTCCCTGGGGAGTGATGTAGTATAGTACTCCAGCGACAGTATCTGGTCTCGTCTCTATAACGACAT
>NW_003559343.1:0-937 GCF_000090795.2 Amphimedon queenslandica
TTATAGTCCAGTCTATATCAGATCCGAGTACATAGCCCCCATAATGAGCACAGGCTATCAGTATACTCCCTACATGTGATAATGAAACTGTTAGTTTGAACAGAGCTTGTATACCTGAGCCAGCAAAAGGATCATAAACCAGTTTACCTGGTGACACCTGTAATCAGGAATGAGATACATATACATGTACTGCATCATGACCTAATGTACTTGTGCCATGTTAGCCATTACTAGTGAGAGGAGAGGGTCCATTGATGTATTACCAATGAACTGTCTTGTCCTCAGTGAGTATGTACTGATTAAATGTCTCTGACCTATCGATAACTAATAATAATAATAATAATATCATGATTATTATTATTATTATTATTACCAGTTTACAGAAGAATATTTGCTTAGGATGGTCAGGAGGTTTGTCCTGTCTTTCTCCATAATCCTCCAGGAGGTGGAACTCATGCATTGGCTCACTGAGATTAACTTTACCAGCAAAGGGAAGGAATGAAAGCCACTATATAATGTATGATAAAACAATGATATACCTACAGTATTACTTCAATTGCATTCATCATGTATGACGTATTCAGTTTCTTATTGAAAGACTTGACTCTCACACAAAATGTATAACCTGGTTTAGAATAAGGTTCCTAATTAAATAAATAAAATAAAATAAATAATAATAATGTACCATAACATGTGTTGGGAGTCCCATGAGACATGTCTTCAAACTATCGTAACAATTCCCACGTCTTAACAGCTGGTACACACTCCTAGAGGTATGATACAGTATAATTAATTAAATGTGTGGGCGTTGTACTTAATGAGTACTGATCTCCTGGCAATGGATTGAACCTCCTCGTCTGATGAAGTACTGAGTACTAGGAAAGGACTCTGCAATATAATAATAATAACAATATTATTATTAATAAGTAACTTTATT
>NW_003559344.1:0-937 GCF_000090795.2 Amphimedon queenslandica
CTGTTAAAATTGTAATAAGGGAAGCTGTAAGAAGGAACAAATGAGATATATATTGACAAGGCTGCATCTGGCACATCACTGATTCTGCATGTTTAATTCACTAGAATTATATATCACTCTTAGTAGCTGGTACCAATTGCCTTCTCTCTTTTGCAACATTTAACAGCATAATGAATATATAATTAGGCTCGCCTTGGGCAATAAAATTCTCCAAACACATTCAGGCTCAACCATATTGCTGTCCAGTAGGTGTTACACATGCTTCATCAATATCATTATAATGTAGAAATTAGATATCAATTGCTATCAGTCTTGAAGAGTGAATGTTAGCACCCAAAGTAGAAGGTTAAATTCTGGATATAGTTAACACCCACACACTGATAACACAACATACATTTATATGCCACTGTAATTAATGAATAAGTTATAAGTTCTACTTCACATTGGGTCAACTGACTATAGTACTCCTCAACTAGACAAACAGTCGATACAAACCAAATGAAAAATGTATAAATAGCAGTTGAGTTAAAGTAGGAAAGCAAACTTGATGTTCCATGAGAGTGAAGTACATGTAGCAGACATAAAAGCACTGAACAAGGTAAAAGCCATTAATGTTTCTACCGTTAACTGCTAGGACCATCGTAGATAGAGGAGACAATGGTTGTTGCAAGTACCAAGGATGAATGAGTAGGACATAAGGAAACAGGAGAAGGGAGGACAGAGAGATTATGGCTGGGTTTTACAGCAACACAAAACTCATCTGTTTTTAGGGCTAATTTTAATATGATACACATAGAACAGTTTTCTTCCATGGAGTACTATCAAGATTCTATAGCACAGTTTTCATTTCTTTCAGTGTAAACAGAAGCATAAAACGGGCACAAAGCTCAATTTTTCCATTCTTATTCTTGCCATGTAAATTTAACCTATAAAGGTG
>NW_003559345.1:0-937 GCF_000090795.2 Amphimedon queenslandica
AGACTTTCCATCAAAGCAAAAAAGTGAGGTTTTAGTGACACCCAAGGAGGTCTGTTCCAGTATGGCTTACTTAAAAAAGTAGACAGCTTTAAAGAGTATGCTTGTAGTTGATCAGATGAGATATTCATTGCTAGGCGCTTTCGGTGCTTAGACAGCTGAGGTACATTATAGCCAACTAAAAAACTAAATACTGGGGGAATTTCCTTTGCTCTTTGTTCAAAAACGTGATGATGGCCATCAATGTACCAAAAAATATCACGTAATAGTACCAGTAGTTGTTTACCATCATCAAATTCTGACTCTTCAAAGCTAACTGAACTTGATGCAAGAAAAGAAACAATATCATTAAATAGTTTATCTTTCCTTGTTCTCTCATTTACAGAATAAGCTTGAACTGTTAGTAAAGTAGAGTTATGTGTAGATACATCATTGTGTACAGGAGAAGGAGAAGTAGAAACTACTAAATACCTGAGGAATGGCCCAAATAATGAGACTACTGATAAAACTGGTAAACTGAGTTCGTCCACAAGATCTAGTGAATTTCTGTCCTGCCCTACATAAGCTGAAGATACTTGAAAATGATTACCCTCTAATCGAGGCTCAACACAATCTCTGTAAAACTCTTCAATTGTAATTGCTTCATCATTCAATCGAATAATAGACCACGGCAACAATATCTTGCTATCAGAAAGAACGGATGTATTCACTAGTCTTATAAAGGCCATACCTGACCAGTAATCAGATACGTGTACCTAGAAAAGTGGTATAATTTAAAATGCAAAATAATTTTAGTAACTAACCAAAAGTGCTAGAGCAACAAGACAAAAGATAAACACTTGCATATAGAGTCAGGATCAAGTAAAACTAAAAATGTACATAAATTGTTAGTAATGGTTTGTCAGACAAAAAAGAGAGAAAAGAGGATCATAAGAGGAGA
>NW_003559346.1:0-937 GCF_000090795.2 Amphimedon queenslandica
CACCTATACTATGCATCTGAGCATGAGCAGTATACAGTACTGGGAATTAACACCTATACCTTGCATCTGAGCATGAGCAGTACACAGTACTGGGAACACCTATACTATGCATCTGAGCATGAGCAGTATACAGTACTGGGAATTAACACCTATACCTTGCATCTGAGCATGAGCAGTACACAGTACTGGGAACACCTATACTATGCATCTGAGCATGAGCAGTACACAGTACTGGGAACACCTATGCTATGCATCTGAGCATGAGCAGTACACAGTACTGGGAACACCTATACCTTGCATCTGAGCATGAGCAGTACACAGTACTGGCAACACCTATATGATGCATCTGAACATGAGCAGATGTATTTACTGCAATAAATGAGGAACTGCATTTGAATCATTTCAAAATATTACCTAAACTGAGTCTTTTGAAAAATACTATATAATAAAAGTGTAGCCAGAATATAGGCTCTGCTGGAAGGCTAGAGTTATAGTAACTGATTCAGCCAATGGCTTTGCATTTGATACTGCTTGCATGTAGTGTGGTCTGTTCTTTTGAAAAATTATTTAAGTAATGCACATAAAACTAACAAGCGTAACAGGGTAAAAAGTATTCCTATAATTGATTTCACCACCTTGCAAGTACAACTTGGTCATTATTAAGACTTATAGAGGTTCTCTCTACCTTATAATGCTTCTAGAAAAGTTTTTAGACAGTATCTCTATGCTCTCTTGCTGTTAGAAAGCTCTTAACTTTGTCCCATGTGTAAGCCGCCATTTTGTTTGCCGTGACCACACCCACTCACGTAAAGGAGCGTGGGCGGGTGGTTGCTAAGGATTGTTATTTCTCCAATACAACATGTATAGAAGAAATGTAAGTGTGGACATACAAATATATATATATATATAGATAGCGCGACGGTGAATTCAATTATAG
>NW_003559347.1:0-937 GCF_000090795.2 Amphimedon queenslandica
TCACTTTATTCAACACTATTATGACAATATGTAGTGACACAGGCTTGAATTTGCAACTTGCATGAATAAATAGATCATTCTAGAGCCTTTTCTAATAGTAATCAATTTATTTGCTGTCACTACTCATACTGGTAAATCCTATCAGTATTACCCCATCTTTAATATTCTTGTACATGTACATAATTAACTTTGAAATAGCCTACATGTCAGTCGATTTTAACGAAAATTTACATTTATTATTACCATACACATTATATCGCGACATATTTTGGTGGAAATGAGTTGTTCTGAGTCTACTCTGATTTGAACATGTACACTTATGCTCCTCCCTTATCTACTGTAGGTTGCCTAAATTTCCTTGCCAGTTATTTGAATGTTACATCATCTAATCGTTTAGCAGTGCAGAGTCATCATTAACTGTGAGTTAGTAGTAACTAGTAATGATTAAAGTATGCATGTACATTTATTCTTCTACATGTACATGTACAAGATTTTTAGTTATTTTCAGTTTTAATAACACTCCTGCCATTCTCACACCTAGCATTTAATACAGTTACTGTAACACACACATGCAGGTGATACCAGTCGTGGCACACAATATTCTTTAGAGAAATGTTGTATCAGACAACACTTTGTGATGATTGATATTGAATTAGTACATTTTACATTAACGTGGCCTACTCTAATAACTGCCTTTTATTTCTCATCGTTGACTTGTACTTATGATTAATAATTTTTGCTTTTTTTTTGTTTTTTTGTATTTTGTAATTGTGGTGGTATGTGTGTGATGTTTGAGAGTACCGTTGTATGTGTGTACTATAATACCATTGTGTGATTGTGTTGTATGTACCATTGTAATAAAGATGAGTGTTTGGTTACATGTACATGTACATATCTTCTCCTACAGTCCTAGACTTCATATAATCCTGATAGTTCA
>NW_003559348.1:0-937 GCF_000090795.2 Amphimedon queenslandica
TTATTATAGTTGAGATCCCACTTCATAGATAATCTCACTGATAGGTGTTTTATAAATCTTGACATTTCAAGGGCTAGGAGGCCATCAATCGTCACACAAAGAGGAGTGAATGTAGCATGATGGCTTTCACAATCTGCTCCATATTTCAGTTTCTTTTCCTTCTCTGTTGTTTTGAGAACCGAGATTGGAGGCTTCTGTAGGTAGAAAGAGGCATCTGAGTCGATGACACTAATGTCAAATAGAGTGGTTACCTGGGGCTGCCAAACACCTCTTGCAGCGATATCAGCTACCAGTGAGCCAGACCCATCATCATTAACAACAGGCTCTTTGACAGGATGGCTCCAGACAAGGGATACCAGGTGAAATAAATAATCCCTGATCTCATTGTGTCGTTGGATGATGAGGCCTCCTTTCTTACAGTCCCATGAATGTGATGCCGTAAAGAGGGCCCACGGCCATCACAGGTGGCGGGGAGATCAAGAAGAGGCTTCATGTAGCGTAGACAGAGAGAGTCACGAAACTCAAAAGCTGAGAGATTGAAATTGTACCATTAAATGGGCAAAACGTTTAGCCAACAGGACAAAGATTGCTGCAGCCTTAGTAAAGACCTCCGTCTGACAGGATCACACCGTTCCAGTATATTGGAAAAAAGTTCTTTATCAATACCTGTCTTGACTGTAATGTAATCAGACTGGGCCTGTAGAACCTGACAATCGTGGTCAGAGGAAAGGAATGGTGTAGATTCCAATGGCTGTATGAAGGACTTGAGTGGCAGCTTTTGATGTAACACAGAGTAGATTGGAGGAGGAGGAAGGAATATGAACACCAAGTCCAACCATCTTCAAAGGAAGAGAATACAGCTGCCAATCGAGGTCATCACAGTCATGTCCAAAAAGACTGGGAAGAAAGTGAGACCTGATAGAGTTCTCAATATCAG
>NW_003559349.1:0-937 GCF_000090795.2 Amphimedon queenslandica
TGTTTTGATTTTTGTAAATTATATGTATATTGTAAAGTTCTTTAATAATAATAATAATAATAATAATGATTTATCTTGATTATTTTTATCATTGTATATTTTATATATAACATACATTCTCTTTAGAGGATGATGTCATCATGGGTACTCTCTCTGTCCGTGAGAACTTGTACTTCTCAGCTGCTCTGAGACTAACCAACAGTATGAAGTTGGCGGAGAAGAAGAGACTAGTAGAGAAAGTCATCGGAGAGCTGGGACTAACTGGATTTGCTGGTACTAAAGTAATGAAAAGAGAAAGAAGCGATAGAGAGAGAGAAAGAGACTTAAGATTTCTAAATAATGAAGCATTTTACCACAAAACTTACTATAAAAGTCACAAATTTTAATGGCAATGCTACCTTTAGATTCTACTATGAAGTTTTTAAATGAAGTTTTCCTACAAAATTATTGGTTACATTGTTTTTAAATTTTACATTATAAAAATTAATTTCATGTTTATAGTGGCTATAAGTATAAACCATACTATAATGCATAAATTAAATGTCATTATTCAATGTACCGTATACGCCATATATTTTGTGAGAATTAAGTGTTGTGATTTTTACGTTTTGGAAAAATTTGCGAAATTAATGTCTGCTAAATGTAGCGTGCTGATTGTATAGTAGGTGTGGCAATTACATTAAAATTACGAAAATTTTATTCGCGAATACAAAAATGCAGCCAAATCACGAAATTTTATACCCGCACAATATTTGACGTATATGGTATTTAATGTACATGTACATGTTTTTATTATAAAGTGTACATGTATACAGGTTGGTACTGAGTTCATTTGTGGTGTCAGTGGAGGAGAGAGGAAGAGGACTAACATTGGTATGGAGTTAATAATAGAACCACAAGTATTGTTCCTTGTTGAACTAACCACTGGACTGGATGA
>NW_003559350.1:0-937 GCF_000090795.2 Amphimedon queenslandica
AAGTTCATGTTAATTTCTAAAATGTGGCTGTGAACAGTCACATGCATGTGCATCAGTGCCGGAGCAAACCATAAGGCACTAAATATTATGATTGATTTTCATGCAGAAGAACTCTAGTCTTTATTGTTGTTCCACTTTGCCTTTATAAGAGGAAACTCTTTTGATATTTAGTATCCTTTTAACAACCACCAAGAGCACTGGAGGAGGCTTGCTGAATTCACAGAGCCATTACTGCATACGGACACGGAGTGAAACAGGAAAGCGTGGGCGTTTCAAATCCCTTTTAACTCTAATATCTATGATTCTATGGACGGCAACTTTCTATGGTGAACCAATGAGCAAAAGCAGAAAGCAAGCTATAGTAAAGAACCTACTGCATATTGCACCAAATCTGTTTTATGAGATGCTTGGTAGCACCTATTCTTTCTTCCAACCAACTTTTGTAGCTTGAAAGAGCTCCAGACCTCCTAGACAAATCATTTTTATAGCCTTTACTCCATTCCTTCTCGAGGGGTCCGCAACTGTCTCCAAAAGTGTACGGAATTAAAAATCCACTAAGATTTTGGCTGGATCATTGGATTATTTTGTGGATTATTGGATTTTTTTGTGGATTATTGGATTTTTTTGTGGATTATTGGATTATTTTATGGATTATTATTAATAGTTATTGCACTTAATAACCAGCAGCCACCATGTTATTAAAGTTAATAAACCATTATTAATTTTAAATAACTATTATTAATAGTTAATAAACTATTTTCAGTAAATTTCCGGATATTGTAACTGGATTTTCTTGGATTTATATGGATTATTGATTAGATTTTTGGATTATTTGTGGATTATCACTTGGATTATCTGGATTATTGCTGGGTTTCTGTGGATTATTGGATTTTTTGCTGGATTATTGGATTTTCTAATGGATTTTTTGGATTATTTA
>NW_003559351.1:0-937 GCF_000090795.2 Amphimedon queenslandica
ACTGGCGAAAGAAAAGATGAATATAGGTTTGAATTAGAAAGATCCCATGCATGTACTGTAATACTAGTCTGACCATAAAAGTCTTGATCAGGCAGAAACCTAAACATGTACTCCATTGATAAGTGAAGGGCATAGGCCGAGGAGAGATTGGAGGGGAAATCAACCCAACTAAAATGAGTGATGTTGTCATAGTACTGCCAACGCCCGTTGGCATTAGAAGCATTAATAAATGCAAGACCCATAAGAGGTGAGTCATCAGGATCAGTAGCAATGGCATTAACAATGTTATAAACTATAGAGCCATTGGTAGGGCTGTCCTCAGTAATAGAAGGAAGAGAAAAGGAATCTACTACTATAGAAGGAGGACGATTGAGATATGTTACTGAGTAAGAGAAGGACTTTGAAGTGTTACTGACAGGAGATTCCACATCAGTCCTAAAAGAGTTATTGTTACATGTGACAGTACTAGTACCATCCCAAGCCCAATAGGTGATGCTTGCATCTCCATTCTCTTTCTCTAGCCTTGGAAAAGGATGGAATCTTAGCCATTGTCCTTGAGAGATGAAAAGTGGGCTACAGGCACTAACAGTAGTAAAGTTAACCCATGAGCCATTATACCAATACTGCCAGACACCAAGAGAGGGATTACTCATGCTGTAATCAAAGATAGCCATGCCAATGAAGTCAGGATTAGGTGGGTAGATAGAATCAGGATCAGTGACCACGCTCCTATTTAAAAGAGAAGTAGTAGAAAAGCCATTGTTATCTGGAAGGTAGTCATCTAGAGTTGCTGCTGTTATCAATGGGTCACTGATAAATACAGGTCGGTCGTTTCGCTGTTCAATGTATATTGGAATGACAGCAGGTTGACTAGGGACATTAGCAAACTCTTGAACGGTCATTGTTAAGTTACGAGTGATATTGGTCGATTGGTCGT
>NW_003559352.1:0-936 GCF_000090795.2 Amphimedon queenslandica
ACAAACATAAAGTATTATAATGTTTATTTTAACGTTATAAAATAACAGTGAAGTACATGTACATGTACACACACAACATTCGTGATACATGTATGTACATGTATACGCTAATTTATAAACAATAATGAAAATATGTGTACATATAGTAGGAGTACATGTAAATGGTGTTTGGAATAGGATAAGTAAACAAGGATACAGACTAACATATACTTACATAAACACCATCATATCCTTTACTCTCCTTCTCTTATCAGGTATAGGATCACTAGTAGACACTCAGTGATGTATACATTATTAGCAGAGTAACCGTGAAAGACCATCATTATTACTGACTCAATCCTAAAACAATAACTGAAGACACTTTAGACAAGAAATAAAGGGTCTGGTGTACATGTACATGTATATATTATAAATTTAACTGTTACAGTGATTTTAATGATATTAGCTCTGGCAATCATTAAATCATTGAATCAAGCCGCAATGTCTTAAGATCATAAGGTGCTACATAAAATTGAGATTGCACTAGATATAATTAATAGCCTATTATGATCCAGTACTACAATATAAGATCGTATTCTGTTGAAAGGTTAATGCTCTCCATAGCATTTGGATACCTCATTCATTAACAACAAACAGTATTATTCATAAAATTAATGGTTTAATACCGTATAGTGGGTATATTTCATCTGGAAAAATGTTCGTTCTAGAAATTTTCGTTCGTTTTATTTTCGTTCTGAGCAGCCATTTTGCACACATGGCATTGAGGAAACGCCCTTTTAGTTTGGAAAATGTTTTGTTCCACAAGGAATGAGAACGAAATTAAACTCAAACGGAATATACCCGCTATAGTATACGGTATAAGGGAATAGCTGGTTTAGGCTTTCCTCTCTCTCATTGCTTGATATTGTCTAGCAGTTCAGAGTCTTTATTTGTTTA
>NW_003559353.1:0-936 GCF_000090795.2 Amphimedon queenslandica
CTCTACGACTTACAAGACCTTCTATTCCTAGTAAAATGTCTCTTACATCCTCCGGACAATTTTGATGTTTTACATTTTGTATCTTTTTGTGAGTCAGGTGGTACTAGATCTACTAGCTATGGTCACTTAAAAGTGAATTTCAGGAGGACCTCTACAACAAGACATTTCTACTTCAACAGAGTGGTGCGACTTTGGAATTCTGTTCCCCCGTCATGTCTGGACCTAAATCTTTCTTATGAAACAATAAAATCTCGATTAATAGTTCACTTCTGGTCTCACTTTCAGTTACATTTTTCCTCCAACTCTGTTTGCTCTTACCACTATCTATGCCCCTGTTTCAAGTGTTACATTGCATAAATTTTATTTTTAACTTATTTTTACTTTATTAATTACTTCACTAATAATTCTGTTTTAAATCCTATTTCTAAGGCTGTAACACTAGTTGTTGCCGTCCTTCAGCATTTCTAACTTTCTTTTAACTTTTGCAAATTGTAATTCTGTACTAGTGCTGTGAAGTTTCAATAATAATAATAATATTAATAATAATAAATACTTACATACATAATGTACATACATACATACATACACGTACATACATACATACATACATATTGTACATACATATATACTTACATACATAAAGTACATACATACATACTTGTACCATAGGAAGCCATAAGATGAAAGTGCCACGCAGTGATGTATATATGATACACCAGTGAAATTCCTCATACACCAGGGAAAGAGGGGATCCCGTGAACTTTGACATTTTGCTCAGGACAGTGTTATCCTGAAAGGTCCACCGGTAAAAAATCGGAAAGAGTGCCCCGAAGGAGTCTCTCCCTTCAAAATCTTAAAATCAAGCTGAGCTTATGAGCCAGACTTTTGTATCAGGCTATTGTGGGTCTCAAATTAGAGAAAGTATGATGTAAACTC
>NW_003559354.1:0-935 GCF_000090795.2 Amphimedon queenslandica
AATAAATAATGTTTTGACTGCATAAATTTGACTAACAGAATTAAAAAAACAATTATAATAAGTAATGTGGGACATTTAAAATTGAAAAGTGATGCTAGCCTAGGAGCAGCAAAAGTATCTACTAATCCACTTCATAGCAATATAAATAGTTTGTCTTGTAGTTTTTATGTTTTCCTTTTATATCTTCTGTCGACGGGGCATTTCTCTTTCCGCCGGTGCTCCCTGCAGAAGTGATGCTCTTTATTGCAATCATACCAAATACCACTCCTCCATTCTATATTTTTACAAGCATCGCATGTTTTGTGACCATATGCATCTAAAGGGCATGTCTCTTTATTCTGATGAGTGGTACAGTAATAGTGCTCATAGTTACATTTGTACCAATTACCAAAACTGCAGTCAGTGTTAGTGCAGCCAGTAGCACGACATGACCTACGCATATGGCATGGACACTTTTTTCCACTCCTGTGAAAGCTGCACAAATGGTGCGATTCATTGCAGTCAAACCATTCACCACTTTCACAGTCTGTCCTATAGCATGACTCAACATCACAAGGCAGGCGTTCCTCATTGGTATGTATAGGGCATGTACTCTTTTTTTGGTGGAGGCTGCAAAAGTAATGGCTTTCATTGCATTTATACCATATCCCCTCTTTGCCATGCTCTGTTAGGCATGATTCTGCTTCACAAGTCTAAAACAACATAATAGTTATTATTTCATTGCTATTAGTATAAGCCTACCAGTTTTCCTCCCATTATGATGACTACAGTAACTACTTGCTATATTATGCTTTACTTTACAAAATCTTTCTTTTTTATTTTTAGCAGATCAATAGCTAGCAACTGTTGTACGCTTGCCATGAATTTCACTTAATGAAGTAAACCTGACGTCAAGTGATAGCTGGGGACTATGTACACGTCAGCTCATTCCCATG
>NW_003559355.1:0-935 GCF_000090795.2 Amphimedon queenslandica
TAGTTACTATACCAGTGACTGTCACTAATCAATGGACACGTGATGGTACTAATGTTCCTATGGGTTCATCTGATGCTACTATTACTGAGGGTCTCAATATGATCAATACATTGAATTATAATGCAACATTAATGTTCTATCCATTGGATAACGCTGATGATAGTGGAATGTATACTTGTAATGTTGAAGCGACTGCTCCTAATAGTTACATGTATCTCAGGAATACATCAGCTAGTGCTAACACTTCCATTACAGTTATGGGTAAGTGTACATTTAGTATATACAGTATTGTGTAATTGTACCAAAGCTTTTATTAGTTTCATGTACTGTTACTGTTAACAGTAAGTGCTAATGTGCTTATTATATTGTTCTTTTGGCTGTGAGTGAATGTATTATGGATTGATTGTTGAAGCCTAGTACAGTTCTGTTGGTTTAAAGGCTGTCTTGAGGTCTTACCACTATGTAATCTGAAACCTTTCTATGACCCAATATATGTATGCAATAATCATGTGTGACCTTATTGTAATTTGTGAATTATTTTTTGCTTCTTTTCATAGCTACTCCAATGCCAGTAGTAGAGATAGTAACTATGGGTATGGCTGAACCTGGTGAAGCATACATGTTAAATTGTACAGTGACAGTTGTTGATAGACTCATAGTCTCACCAGTGATAACATGGACTAAGAGATCAGCTAACAATGTTATTAGTGTACCTCCAGTTCTTATGACTGTATCTAATGTAATGAGATCGCTTTATTTGAACTTTTCTTCTCTCAATACTTCTGATGCTGGTCTGTATACTTGTGAAGCCTCCATTAATGTTAGTCAGATATCAATGGTAGCAAGGAACGATGACACATCAAACTTACCATTAGAAAGTAAGTACACAATGATTATGATTGTGCATGATTTATGTATATTGCATTATAGCGTGT
>NW_003559356.1:0-935 GCF_000090795.2 Amphimedon queenslandica
ATTTATAAATTGACAAAAATCGTTTTAGTTTTGCTTTTTGGTTCATAAGGGCATCAGGGAGAGAGAGAGAGAGAGGGAGGGATCCCAGCTTTTTATTTCATGTGCTCCTCCTATTAGCTATACTGCATGGACAGTATTACCTCAATTTGTCTTCATAACATTGTCCATTAATTGATACATGTACATGTACATGTGTATTTATAGTCCTTTTCAGTTAATGATACATGTACATGTACTGCATGTTTTTTGTTTTTCTTGCTTTTAGCTGCTTCATTGTAGTTAACTTATTAATTTGCTAACTTGATTCGTACACTTTACTAATCCATGAAAACTGTACCTAAGCAGTGGCACACACAATTTGAAGGAAAAGTGATAGTAAAACAGGAAACATTTCCTATCACCATGTACATATGTATTTTTCTCTCCATTTTCTCATTTCTTTACTTGTTTCTTTTCTTTCTTCCCTTTCTTCTTTCTATTTTCCTTCCCTCCTTTTCCCTCCTCCCCCTCATTCTATTCCTTTCCTTCTTTCCTTTCTCTATGTATATCTCTCCCTCCCTCTCTTTCTATTATAGTCTCTCCTATATGTTAGGAAGGTTTGAGTCTCTTCATTATCTTCTCTTTGATGTTCTCCTCTTAATTAAATGAATGAGACGTGACATCCTCCGGAAAGGATCAGTATTGGTCCTCTAGTATCTCTTGTATTGAAGAACCAGGAGACCACATGTGATGGCCAACCTCTCCCTCGTCCCTCAAGATCCCCTCGTGACCATACAAGTGAGAGATGATGTGACTTTTGATGATAGTCATGTGATGTTGTGTAGGTAAGGATGAGGAGTGGGTGGAGTGAGGGGAGGTGTGGTGAGAAAGGAAGTTGTGATGATGAAAGCTAGTGCTACCTCCTGAGTAAGAATATTAATGTGTCTTTAATAAAT
>NW_003559357.1:0-934 GCF_000090795.2 Amphimedon queenslandica
ATACAGATACTCAAACTAACCTGTTGATAGTTTGTAATAGTAGATCTCATTTGTATGCTGCATCCCAGCTGCAACAAGGTTTTTCTGCCAATACTGAGCACCGGGTTGCTTAAGCGTATTGTTATATGCCAGGCCGTATCCCCCAATCAATACTGACAAGGTAGCTCTCACCATCAAAATGTATCGGTACCATGCCACAGTGGTGCTTCATTCTCGGGCCCTGGTGAGGAGTGGTTGATGAGAGTAGCTTCCAAGTGAGGGAATCGACGTTGAAACTGTACAGGCTGTTGTGGTAGCAGTCGTCATGATTGCAATAGCCTCCATAATAAAATATCTCATTCCCAATGACTGCTGATGCATATCCAGAGATCCCAAGTAGGGGGTTACCAATTGTTGCTTTCTGCTCCCAGGCTCCTGTGGGTTACCAATTGTTGCTTTCTGCTCCCAGGCTCCTGTGGGTAAGTGGTATACCTCAATGATGGATGACATTGCTTTCTTCTTTTCATTGTTGTGAGCTCCTGGGAGATCTGGCTGGATATCACCCCACATGTGCAGGTATTCTCCTACCTTTAGTATCGAGTGACCACTTCTTTCTACTAGCTGATTGTCCGAGAAGAGAGATAACCCAGATGCAGACATGTTTTAGCATGATGCAGACATGTGATAGATTAGATATTAGAGTATAAACTATTAAACTAGAGTAAACAATCAAATATCGGACTAATCAAAATTCGGACAGTTATATTTTTAAAAATTAAGATGATTTTCCAGTGATTTTTGCACTAGATATAGATCATTATAATACCTGTTTGCATGGTAAAAATCAAAGCATCACCTTCTTTCTTTGTAAAGATATAACTTGCTAAACACACTTCGTGGATTCACACGATAATCGGCCGAGTTCACTCAATTTTCGTCACTTAACCACAACGAA
>NW_003559358.1:0-934 GCF_000090795.2 Amphimedon queenslandica
AGGATCCCCTTCCACTAGTGTACATTCCTCTTCATTTTGATCCTCCTATCAGTAACTAAGTATTACATTACATACTAAACTAATTCTGATTTATAATTACTGTATAGCGGAGGATATAAATTTTAGCAATTTTTGGCATTTTCATAGCCATTTGCCAAATTAATACATTAATACAAATTAATGCTTTAATAATACAGTATATAATGATAATTACTGACAGTATATATACACATACTTGTACCTTTTGTTTCTTCCATATTGTGCAGTATCCAACAGTAAGCTTCATTAGACCATTATTTATTAATAATTCAAGATTCTCACTCAATTTTATAACAAGATCGTCAGTGAGAGAGTGAGGGAAGGAGCAAGTGACCACAATGGAGTATCCAGTATCAATATACTTTATCTTCACAAATTTACCAGACGTCTTGGAAAGAATGTCAGTAATATCCTTCAATTTCTTCTCTTCAGGTCTCCAGTCAAAGACGTAAGTTGCTGATTCACATTTAAGAGAAGGGCTTGTATTGACAGCATCAAACTTCTCCTTCAAGCAAAGATCAAGTGAAATTGAATTACAGAACTCTTCCAGTGTTGTCTTGTATTGTTCAATGTATCTTTTAGCTTCAGTGACTTCAAATTCTTCAACTATAGCTTCCAATAGACTAATATCAGTCAATGAACACTCTCCTTTAACCACATCTAATATATCAGATAAGTCCAAACAATTTTCTAGCTTTGCCTTTAGATCAGAATTGCATGAAATAATTAGCAATTTTATGTTGTTTATCAATGGAGGTTTTTGCAATATAGCTTTGTGTACTTTATACAGCATCCTTCCAAGTGAAGCTCTTATTGTACTGAATTCTTGTGATTTACTTTTTCGAACTGGAAATTTCACTAAGGATTAATCATAATATTAATTGTTTTAATCATC
>NW_003559359.1:0-933 GCF_000090795.2 Amphimedon queenslandica
CAGAATGCTAGTATTAGATGAAGATCCAATATTGTAAACTGTATATTAGTGCTGGATGCTTGAGCTTCAATGCTATGATAGCAGTGGAAAGTACAATAGCTGTGTCCACATCAGTGACCACCTCCTTGTTAGCTGATGTCCTTCCAAAGAGCCATTAGTAAATCATATGGAATGTTCTTGATTGATACACTAGCTCTCACAAGGTACTGAATTAATTCATGATGCATGGTAACAAACGATGCTTTGATGTAATTGAAAATACCAAAATAGATTGAAGTTTTCTCGAAATCAGGTGGAGTGGTCCAATGATGACAAAGATGTCCAGAGAAAGCAAGACTGGAGACCAGGAGATGTTGCAGTTTTACGCTACGTGAGGACACGTGTACAAACACGACGACACGTGTACAAACATGAACAAAAACATCATAATATATTGTCATGCACACATGTACATGCAGACACTAACATATTAAAAACAAGAATATGAAATATGGGCACCGGTACAACCAATATTATACAAAACACACCAATAATAGCTAAACATGTACATGTTGAGAAAATACTTAAATAGTGAGATATCTCCACACTGCAGCTACTTATATAACTTATGACCTTTTACATATACCAAAACCATTTTTGATGAAAACCAAATTATAGACCTATACCATAATTATTAACCTTGCTATATATAAGTACATTTTTTTGTCTTAATAGTGTACCATTCCTATACATACAACTTATAACATTATGATCAATCCTTATTATGGCACAATGATACCAACACCATACATTGTATTAATTCTGCTATACCAGTATAATATCTTAATACTATACTATTACCTATGTACAACCATTAATGTTACCTACATCATATATTAACCCTGCTATATAAGTGAGTATCTTCTTATCCTTCATTGCCTACACTGACTTATG
>NW_003559360.1:0-933 GCF_000090795.2 Amphimedon queenslandica
CTTATATTTTTATGAATTTTTGAAGATGTTTAAAAATTGGGTAAAAGTCCCTGTACTAGTACAGGGGTGTTGGCCAATTTTTGCCAAAATTTGAAAAGTAGAGAATTCTTAGTTTTTATAATATTTTCTGATACATAGACATGTACATTGTACTTATGTTGAGCATGTTTAAGCTGATTCCGATCAAAATTGATTTTTTATGAATATTTAAAGTTGCTTAAAAGTTGGGTCAAAGTCTTTCGGCCAAATTTTGCCAAAATGTGAAGTAGAGACTTTGATACTTTTTTTGATACTTTTTGATGCCCTTATGCTATGTTAATCATTCTTAATAACACTAGCATCAGATATAACCATTGTATATTCTTCTTTATATCTATTTAAAAATATAAAATTAAAAATAAGTTTCACTTTTAATGTAGTTTGTTTTGTTCTTTACTTTGCTATAGAGGCTTCAAGTTCTGCTATTATTTTTGTCATTTCTTCTCCTTTTTGACGAGTGTCCTCAGCTTTGGCTCCCAAATCTTTCAATTCTTTACATAACGGATCAACTCTCTTCAACATATCAGCATAACTCAACTATAGGAGAGAGAGAAGAGGATACAATATTATCAATACAATAAGGTACACAATTATTACAAAGAAATAAAATGAATAAAAATGTCTCAAGTTCACTTTTAATTGTGTGCATTAATTTAGCATTTTAGATCCATTTGGGTGTTTGGCTATATTTGAGGTTTTCCAGTACATGGCTTTTTGAGCAACTTTAAAAATTCATTAAAAATCCAAATTTAATCGGAATCAACTCAAACTTTACATAACATAAGGACAAGCATATTTTGATATGCTTGTCCAAAGTCTCTCGGCCAAATTTTGCCAAAATGTGAAGTAGAGAATTCTCAATTTTTATAACATTTTCTGATGCATATAAAAGTC
>NW_003559361.1:0-933 GCF_000090795.2 Amphimedon queenslandica
TGTATTTGAATATACTTTGTTTTACTAGAATATATTATAATTTACTAGTTACATGCACTTGTGTCTTTTAGGTTTTTGTCTACACTTGAAGAAAATGCATCAAATGAAAATGACCATGAAGAAGGTACATGTACTGTATACCATATACTGGGATATTTTCGCGTCGCTAAATTTTCGCGAATTTTGCATTAGTAAGATTTCACGAAATAATATTTTCGCGAATAGCCTGTAAACTCCACCACGTGGCAATGGAAATTTAGAATTTCGTGATTTTTTTTTGCGATGGAGCAAAAAACGCGAAATTCGTGAAAATTTGGCTACTCGAAAATTTCCCAGTATACGGAAATTAAACACTACTACTTGTACATGTACATGTACATTGTATTACATGTACTTATTCCTTTCCTTATCTCTCTATCAGACCTACCTGTTACTCATCTCCAGTTATTGTTGTTGGTGTGGGGTAGTTTCTCTGATAGTGTTAGGAAGGAGTTACTACTCAAGTGTGTAGCAGCTGTCAATACAGTGGCTGAAGAGAAAGAGTGAGCCATTTTGATTTTACATGTACATGTACATGTAAGTGGTATTTACAATGTACATACATGTATGTGTGCCTAAACATTTACCTGTACATGTACATGTACATGTATGTTTGTGACGTGTTTCTGAAGTATAGAATGTCTTCTCAGAAACATTATGTCACAATTTTACAACCGCACAAAAACAGGCTAGTACATGTTATAAGCATTACATATAAGTGTTATTTACATGTACATGTTACATGTAAGCAGGGTTCTATCTAGAAATTTTTGTTTGGGGAGGAAGCCGAGAGCAGTTGACCGGGGGGGAAGGTTGTGTACATACATGTGTATGTACATGTACAGTACATGCATGCAGTTACAGAAGTACACAGGGGGGAAGCTTGAAGTTTTT
>NW_003559362.1:0-932 GCF_000090795.2 Amphimedon queenslandica
GACTTACTTCAGAATTATCGCTGTTACAACTTAAATGGTTCAGCCATTGTTTCAGTTATGTAATCAGATCCATACAAGCTTTATTCTCCTCCTTTTGAGACAAAATAACTCACAGACATATACAAAAATTGTTTCTACTTTTTAATTATGGCTATTTTTGCTTTTAATTGTGCAGCCCTTACAGTAGTGTAGATCTATAAACCAAGTTCATTTTAAAATAACTATTTATAACTATTATAATACCGTATTTCCTCAAATAAAAGCCTGGGTGTCTATTTGTTATAATAGCATTTAGACCTCAAAAAATTGAAAAAAGAAAATAAAACTTGAGCGAAGAGTGCTCGAACCAGTGACCTCACGCACATGACTTCAGAAACCTAAGGAAGTATCTACAAGGCATCTATATTATTTTAAGGCTAGATTGGCATATTTATTATTGCTAGCAGCATTTATTTGCACCAGGCTTTTATTTAAGGATATACAGTAATAAGATGTGGAATGTATGCCTGTTTCCAATCCCATATACATAGTCTCTAATATCTATGTCGAAAGCACATCTGAACAGAAAATGCTTTCTCTGTTTGTCTACAAAGTCACTTTCCCTTACTGTGTTGTTTTTTAAATACTTTCTATCACTGCCTATCTTAATAGTAAAAAAGTCTATGAATTTTCCAATCATGAAAAACAAGAGAGGCAATATCTTTTTTTTAAATGGACCCCACAAAAATGTACATATTTGTACAGCTGTAAAGCCTGTATGGATCTGCAGTTTTGCAGTATAGCCCCCTCCCCAACTAAAATTTTGTCATTGCTAGAATCTTATAAAAGGAGCTGTCTCTCTATTGCAAGAACATACCAAGGAGCACCTACACTATCTGAAACATGTCCCCATCATTGTTTCTGGTCTGCCTATTCCTCATTGCTGCATGGAC
>NW_003559363.1:0-932 GCF_000090795.2 Amphimedon queenslandica
GGGTACAGCCCCTCAATCAGCCCAAGGAGGAGGAGGAGGAGGAGGAGAGGGTGATAGTGATCCTGGTATACCTGTTCCAAAGACTCCATTAGAAGGACTCCAGCAAAGACTAGATAAATACAAGGAGGGATTGAAATCAGCATCAGATAAAGGAGAGTCCTCAAGAGTCCGTAGACTAGGAAGGATCATCAAACAGTACGAGGAAGCCATCAGGGACACTAAGGCTGGGAAGTTTGTTAATTTTGAGGAGC
This sequence comes from Amphimedon queenslandica, assembly GCF_000090795.2. Taxonomy (NCBI): domain Eukaryota; kingdom Metazoa; phylum Porifera; class Demospongiae; order Haplosclerida; family Niphatidae; genus Amphimedon; species Amphimedon queenslandica. The sequence goes on from NW_003559363.1 coordinate 252, forward strand.
TCCCTGCCCCACCTGGTTACCCTCCCATACCCTCTGCCCCTAGAGCTCAGTCTCGTCCAGCTCAATCCTTACCTCCTTCTAGAGTGAGTCAGCCTTCAGGTGCTGGGGATAGAGTGAAACTATCAGTGAATGAGGGACAGATTAGAGCTTTGAAGCAAAGAGGAGCCGAGTTTCAAAGAGCAGCAAGAGAGGCAAAGGCTAAGGGAGATAAAGAAAAGGCACTGGGTTATCTTAGGTACTATAAAGGTATTGAACCAATGATAGCAGCTGCTGAGAGTGGATACCCTGTTGATATGACACAAGTGAGTTATATGTACACTATATTGTATATGCTATTGAGACAGTGTATTGTAATTTATATGAATTGTACACAATTTCATATCTTTGACCTTTATTTTATCATTATGCCCTTTCATTATTGTATGTGTATGTGTGTAGGTTCCTCCCTCTCCTTATTCTGATCCAAGTAAAGCAACAGCTAGTAAAGGTGTACTCTCTCACTTGGAGAAAGCCAAAGAAGGAGATGAGGACACGTTTGATTTGATAGAGAAACAACTTCAAGAACAGAAAGACATTTGCTCAGAGAATGCTAAGGTCTACGAGAAACTAGGTAACCTTGGAGCTGCCTCTCAATACAAGAACATGGCAGACACCTGTCAGAGAGACTTACTGGCTATAAAG
>NW_003559364.1:0-931 GCF_000090795.2 Amphimedon queenslandica
TCTCTGGTTTAAAAGATTTCCGTGTTGATAGAAGAAAGATGAAAGAAGAAGAAGAAGAAGAAGAAGAAGAAAAAGTCTGAAGAATTTTGCAGAAATTTGAATTTGGGCCTATTCTCCAGAAATGCTCCCGCTGCATTACAGTCCACTCTAAAGGTACCAAGAGAATCGCTCAGTGAAGGAGAGCTCATCTAAGCCATTTATAAGGCTGTACAACGTAAGATAAAAGAGTTGTGAGTGTTTGAAAATCATAAAAACGGCCGCCATCTTGAAAAATCAACCTCAATCCTACATATAGGCTACCGCCTATATAATAGCCGGTAATTTTCGTGGGTCCTATATTTTGCGAAATCTACTAAAATGCCAATTCGCAGATTTTAATTTCGCGAATTCTACCATGTGTGCCATGTGGGTGCTGTAATAAATTGATATTCGCAGATATTATTTTTGCAAATCCAGAAAAAAATCCACAAAATTTGCAACCCATGAAAATGACCAGCTATATGTTAAATATTGCTTATGCTTTGTTTAAGCTCTTCCCAGTGTAAAAGTAATGAGATGGTTTACTTTTGATGAATATAACATAAAAAGCAAGAATCAAAATTTGATAACTTAAGGAGTAACATTTCTATTGCTTATTAATATCATTATTGAAACTTAAATTTCATAACTACATACTCACAGTCTAATGCGCTGTCACCAGCAGAAAGGTGCTGTCTGAATTTATCATTTAAGTCTTTACTCAAGCTCATATCTTGAAACATTCTTTGAAGCTTTGATGTATACTCAAAACCACAAGCTTGCTATTCGAGTCAATAAAAGCAATGATGTAATTACAAAATCGATTAAAATTACTTTCAATTTAGAAATCATGCTGGCTTCAGCATCATCAGATGCAGAGATTTGCTGAACTAATCTTTTGGCTAACATTTTC
>NW_003559365.1:0-931 GCF_000090795.2 Amphimedon queenslandica
TTTTGTTTTTCTGTTGTCTCCTCTGGGATCTCCCTCTTTCCCCTATTCTTTTCTTCTAGTTATTGTTTTTGTACATGTTCGTTATTTTTATTTTTATAATAATAATAATAATAAAAATAATAATAATAATAATAAAATAATAATAATAATAAAATAATAATAATAATAATAAAATAATAATAATAATAATAATAATAACAAATAAAAATAATGATAATAATAAATAATACTAATAATAATAATAATAATAATAATAATAATAATAATAAATAAAACTAAAAATAATAATAATATTCCTTTCTCACTCTCATAATAATAATAACAATAATGGTATCTTATCTGGGGACATTAATCGTCTCCAACAGGCCCTGAGCATTATTGACTCTATGGGTCCTCCTATGGGACTTTATCTTAACAGGCTAAATGTCTTCTTTCCCTCCCTTCGAACCTAGTCCTTCCAGCTAACCCTTTACCTCCAGAAATTCCTATCTCCACAGGTGGTTTTGTTCCTTTAGGTTTCCCTATTGGCCCCTCCTCCTACACCTCCTCTGTCCTCTCCAGCACTATTTCCAGAATTAGTCACACCCTGTCTCTCCTCCCTTCTCTCAGAGATGCTCAGATGGAGACTACCCTCGTTCGATCATGCTTCTTTCTCTCTAAACTTTCTGTTTCCCTCCATACCTGCAATCCTGATCCCCTTATTCCTCAGTATGAGTCTTTTGACTTGCTTACCCTATCCTCTCTCTCTGAATCAGTAAGTGACTCCACCCCCCATGATGACCTCTTCTCAACGAGCGGCACATACAAGTCCATTAAATATTTGTAAAGTTATCTCAATATCATGTGTGCTATACCTTTAATGTTCATTCATGTAAATTTGAAGACAAGGCGTCAACTCCGCCCTCTAAAATGGACTTGAGATCCTTGACGG
>NW_003559366.1:0-931 GCF_000090795.2 Amphimedon queenslandica
ATTAATTTTAGTTTAAAATTACCAATTTACCACATGAAATTTTTGTAATGTGTTTGTCCTTAGCACTTTTTAAAGTAACCAGTTTTGACCAAAAACTTGATGCATAGCTTCGAAACGTGTGAATGTTAGAAATTTGATTTTATCCATCCTGTGCCTATAATTTTGATTATGCTCATAACTTTCTTAATATCAGGGTCATATCTAGGATTTAATTTGGGGGAGGGGCAATTTTGAGATGGGTGGGGATAATTAAAAGGCGTGATCAACTAACTCAAAATTATGAAGACTAAGTCTACTAAAATGAGCTTGTTTGGATTTTTTCCATAGTCAAGTACTGCAGCTGCTTCACAATAAATAAATTAATTTTTTTGGTGGCATTGCTCCCCCTTGATCCGCCACTACAGCTCAGTTGGTAATGATGATCACGTTATATGTGTAGATATAAAAAATCAATCCAGCCCCGATAACTTACTGTAAAATTATGCATGCAATATTGTTTTTCTCTCATTGCTAATGTCCAAATGTGGCCTAGTCACCTTCCTACCATCCCCTCTGTTTTGAATGGCCAGTGCTGACTTCTTTCTTTCTTGATCTTTATTGTGCTTTTTGTTATTTATAATAACATTTAATAATATAATAACTTTGTTTTTTTGTTTGTTTTCTTAGCTATTTTTTTTTATTTTTTCATGTTTCCCTTTTGTTTTTCTGTTGTCTCCTCTGGGATCTCCCTCTTTCCCCTATTTTCTTCTTCTAGTCATTGATTTTGTACATGTTCATTATTTTTTATATTAATAATAATAATAATAATAACAATAATAATAATACTAATAATAATAATTTTTGTAATAACAACAATAACAACAATAGTAATAATATTGCCTTGCTGTATGTTTGCAGCGCTCCGATGCCACGCCTGGATTTTTAGGACCCC
>NW_003559367.1:0-930 GCF_000090795.2 Amphimedon queenslandica
CTACTGTTAGGATCTGCTAGAAGATCTGTTAGATGTTAGACAAAAATATCTCCTTCTCACATTAGATCTGTATGAGTTTATTTGAAATAATAATTGTTACTTTATTGTTAGTTTAATTTTTAAGAAAACTAAACATAAAACTAAAATGCCCCATGATAGTCTGCTGAATATTTACCACCTATACTGCATATGTAACTGGAAATGTACATGTAACTCAGCTTTATGTTTGTACAGGTGCTTTAGGCTGTAATGAGTGGCAAAGCCCTTAATATGTTGCATCAATTACTTTGTTTTGTATCCTGTTTTAATTGATTCATGCATGTGATGAGTACGAGTTGGTATGTATGTACAAAAACTTGAACCAAGTAAAAGGCCAACTCACACTGCACACTGATGAACACATCACTTATATAACATGGCCACTGTTAACATAACATAAGGATAGAATTCAAAGTAAGCTCAATGCCAAAAATGTGTCACATAGCTTGAATGTCAATGCAAGTTCATTAAATTAGGTGGGGAATTTTTGTTGCATCTATTGCCCTCATCAGCAGTTAACATTGGTGAGGACTATGTAGTAAAGTCCAATTCACTTACAAAAATCTCAATTGTTACATTTGTGCTTGTGGTGGTTATAAGCTCATTGTTATTCATTATAGTAACCACGAGTTTACACGTGGTCAACAACTATTTAATATACATACACACATACATTAATCAGTCAGTCTAGTCGTTCGTTCGTTCGTCGTCTTCGTCTCGTTCTACTATCAAGTATCAACTCAACAATTCGTCTCATCATTGCTCTCACTGCACTCTTAGAGAACTGAATTTTAGTAGTGTGAGTCAATCTCATATGTTGTCAGAGTTCTTTGTTATCATTATCTTTATCATTTCTGTAACTTCTCTTTCCCTCATCTCTCTTAAGAACTA
>NW_003559368.1:0-929 GCF_000090795.2 Amphimedon queenslandica
TCCATAACTAACAAAGAGAAGAGGCAGTTCCCAACAAGACAGCTAGCCTCATTGTATCAACCATTCTATAACCAAAAACCAGGATGAAAGAATATGTTCAACCCTGTAGGCAGGAACAACAAGGGAGTTGCAACCATAAGAACTGCCTATAAAGAATATCAAAGATGGGACTGCTTGATAGTCTCTCTTTGATAAATTATCCTCAAACCTTTACTACAGACTTCATGATGATATAAATAGAAGCTGAAGTGCATGATCCATTACAATAGAATATCTTGTCATTTATCAAATAATGCAAGTACTAGCTTTGACTGTTCTTTTAGTGGCTGCAACAATAAGTACAGCAGTAACTAATGAAGGTAAATATGAACAATAGAATTATGATTATTTATGTAGTTTATGTAGGAGGATCACCTTCTCTAATTACTGAAGAGAAGGTCAATGATACTCTGGTAAGATCAGTATATCTCCAAATATTACGTGGTAGAGATGGTCGCGATGGAGTACCAGGAAGAGATGGAGTGAAAGGAGAGAGAGGAGATAAGGGAGAGAAAGGTGAAACTGGAACAAGAGGAGACACTGGTCCTAAAAGTGGAGGAGTAGTGTATACTCATTGGGGAAGGAAGTCCTGTCCTACTGGAGCTCAACTACTATATGAGGGAATAGCTGGAGGGAGTGATCATGCTAAATCAGGAGGAGGAGCTAACTATGTCTGTTTACCAAAGGTCCCTCAATATATGAGTACAAATGTACCTGCTTATTATTCTTATATGTATGGTTCTGAATATGAACTTGGCAATGGTATATGGCCAGGAAAGCATAATCACAATGTTCCTTGTGCAGTATGTTATACATCTACTTCTACCATGCCACCTTGCGATTGACCAATCAGATTGCAGTATTGGAGGTCAATTATTTTTCATATTAAC
>NW_003559369.1:0-929 GCF_000090795.2 Amphimedon queenslandica
CAAAGATCAGGACTGCAAGTAACAGCAGGGCCACTAGGACCACAACCTATAGAAAGATTACAAAAAACTAATAATCAAATTGCTGGCATTATTAATAAAATAAAGGCTACACTCAACTATATAAAATATTCAATTAAAAAATATCATTTATTTATGTATGAAATACCAGTCCTTATACTTACCACATGAAGCAGTGCATTGCTGTAGACTGGTGAACCTGTTATTATTGCCACCACATCCACCATATGAGAATAACTCACAACCACCAGAGGAAGAGTTGTAAAACCAACGAGGGAACACTCCACGACATGGACCAGTGCTGGAAGGAAGACTACAAGTATCTATAATAAAACAATGAAGATTAAAAAGGGCTAAAATAAATATGTTTTGCTAAAGGTTTCGGCAAGTAGTACTTAATGCTTAAATTACTACTGTATAGCATTTTATTTTAGTTCAGTCTAAATTGTAATTGGTGGCTTTAATTTTAGCAAATTTTGTGCATACCGTATAGGGCATAATGTTCGCAGGAGGCAAATTTTGCAAAATCTACTAAAATTCCAATTTGTGGATTTTAATTTTGCGAATTCTACCACGTATGCCATGCGGATACTGTATTAAACTGATATTCGTGGATTTTATTTTCGCAAATTTTCTTTATCCACAAAATCAGCGAAATTTGCGTCCCGCGAACATTATGCCCTATACGGTAATTTGTGGTTTTAATATTGGCAATTGTGCTTGAAAAATACCAATTGCCAAAATAAACTCTGCTAAATTAAAGTACTATACAATATTTTATGTGTACATAATCATACCACATGATGTTATGGAGACACATTCCTGTTTAACCTCATCATATACAGTATCATCAGGACAACCACAACCAGGTACACAGGGAGAGGGAGGACAGACTGGCTCTGGAGTCTGAC
>NW_003559370.1:0-929 GCF_000090795.2 Amphimedon queenslandica
TAATATATATATATATATATATATATATATATATATATATATATATATATATATATATAATACATATTCATATGCTATTTACATAATGCTGGTAGTTGTAACTTTTATTTTGCTGTTATGAAAAATTAGTTATGCTACAAATTGTGTAGTCTTGCCCTAGTCTCGCTGCCCAGACCCTCCGCCTGCAGTCATTGGGGTGGACACCCCAATGACCGTAGACGGAGGGTCTGGGCAGCGAGACTAGTCTTGCCCCATCTATACCAAATCTTAAATTATAAGTAATAATGAACAGATTTGTAGCATCTTAATAGTATCTGTATCAGTATCTTAATAGACAACAGATTTCTGTTTGTTAACTATAGTGCAGATTAAGATTTTCACATGCATGCCGAGAAATGAAGTAATGGCTATGTGTGGGTGTCTTGTATTTGTGTTGTGGACAAACATGTACTACGTACATGTACATGTGCATCACCAATTCACCATTATATATGGAAATGTAAAATTAGGTAAATCTATTAATACTATTATTGTTACTGTGTCCAGGCCTGGGGTTAATTACTTTCAATTGTAATCTATTACTATTACTATTACACCTTGACACTTCATATTACTATTACTATTACTATTACAGGGAAAATGACAAGTAATAGTATTACTATTATTATTACCTCTTGTAGTTTTACAACATAACGAAAAATAATTTAAAACAATACGTTGATAGCATTTAATAGAAATTAGTCTTTCAAACACACTGTCAGACAATGAACAGCGATCTGGTTGAAATATTTTACCAGCTATATCAAATAGCCATTCGACTGGGGTTATTGGTATTGCTTATTGTGAAAGATAATCTATAGTGTCCTCAATGTTAATTTAACACTATTATACTTAGGCCCTATTACTATTACTATTACTATTACTATTAC
>NW_003559371.1:0-927 GCF_000090795.2 Amphimedon queenslandica
ACATGAAGGTTGCAATAAAGATGATGGTATGCTGAAAACTTCAGTCTTCACCTCTGATGATTTCCTGCAGCCTAGCACCTGGTTTGTACATGTATTTAATTGTGTAAATAATGTCTGAGCCTGAACTATACTATGCATCAGCAATATTGTGCCACATCATGCTTTGTCATCATTCAGATGATATTTCAATTGTAATGCATAATAAGTCAATAATAAATGTATGTATAATTGCTAACATGACGGTTATGGAGCTACACGTGTAGCTGTCGCCTGCTTTTCACCTCATGATCCATCTAGTAATATATTTGAATGGAATGGGCCCTTAATATTTTGCATTTTCTAGTAGAATTGAATGGTAATGATGATGCAATACTCAATTTTACATTTTTGTTCAATTTATTCCTTGTAGCCTAATCCAGGCTACATAATGCATGTAAAATTTCGTGTACTTTGAACCGTTGAAGATACTTTTGGTACCACACTACTTGTCCTCATTTTAAAACTACTTTGGGACCACCAGGCCTGGAAATTGTTATACAGGTCTATACTGTGTTGTCATTGTACAATAATTGGGTTATGGGTCTGATGATACAGCATAATTGTATTTGATTTAGTTTTATCTATAATCTTGCTTCACCTACCTATATTATAATATTATACCTGTATAGGATGAATTTTAAGCATGGAAAAAACATTTAGGCCTTATCAAGAATGTTTATTGAGTAGCAAAACTTTTGGTAAATAAATTAAACTGAAAATAATGCTTTGTTGAAAGTTTTATAAATTAAATCACTAATAGTGTAACTGCTTGCAATTGAAATCTCCATTATAACAGTTATGCCCAGAGTGCCTTGTCTATGGTAGTCATTGTGATTGTTTACTTGTACATGTATGGTCTCAGACGATTCCTCATGATTTATGCATTGA
>NW_003559372.1:0-927 GCF_000090795.2 Amphimedon queenslandica
CACAAATAAAGATTGAATGGAATAGAAGAACAAGAGGACTGATCCACAGGAAGTTATGGTGTATATTCTGAATTCTTGGGAGTTGATCCGCATTCTAGGCACACGCCCGTGCACGTTCCGCGCGTTGACGTGCTTGGTTCAGCCATAGATATTATAGACTACGTAACCGGGATTGGAAACTCATGACGTCACGTGTACAGACCGTGTGATTATTAATGCATGAAATTGCATGAATTTGCATCAAAATGGTGAAAATCATGAAGAATTGTTATGTTTGATGAGCCGTATTAATAATATACTGTGATGTAGCTGGTTCTAAGTAGCTTAATCGCATAAAGAAAATACCAGAGATCACGATGGTACCTTTCTCTTCGTGTCTCTATGCTTAGTTCGCTCGGGAGAGGTACAACAGATCGGCCGCTTTTTGGCGTTATTTTGGTGGATTTCTGCTCTCAGTAATATGGCAGGCAGAACTAACCAGTCTATTCTCATGTAGCTTGGCCTTGTGCATAATTTTAATCATAAAATGAAACTGGGGTAGCTAAAGCTTGTTTGCAGGAGGGAGAATAAGACATTATCTCTTGTCACGGGGAGCGCACTTGCTTTAAACACCTGTTTTTACACAGCTAACTCATTTTATTTTTGTATCAAAGAAAAATATAAACATGTGCGTATATTATAAGAGCACAAGTACAGGTGAAATAGCTTGCGGAACTTCACTAGAGGCCATTCTTTCCAGCCATGTCAGGCATTTTCGTCCGCCTCTCACTGTCACAGAGACTGTACCTGAATAGTTACATTGATTTGAATGGGATCACGTGATCTGTTTCCAATCCCGGTTACGTAGTCTATAATATCTATGGTTCAGCGTGCGGAACGATCCGCAGCAATCCGCACTGATCCGCATTCTAGTAACGCCCTCTGTAG
>NW_003559373.1:0-927 GCF_000090795.2 Amphimedon queenslandica
AGTAGTTTGAAGACAGACTACATGTACCACGAGATTTGAGCAACAGCCGCTCCTGCTAGAGTTCCTATTCCATAGACACTGTTGCTGGAGACCTCATCACTTTTATCAGACAATCCTCTCATGAATAAAGGATATAGGTCGGTTGCTAGGGGCGATATAGCCTGACCACACCCCTCAACAATCTAATCAACACAGGATCTTTAATTATACTGATGATTAGTAGGGGCTTACCTCAGCTAATGTACCCATTACAAACGAGTGATTGGCTACTGTTTTACATGTCATCTGAAATAAATAAGTTTATTTTTAATTAAATTAAATTATTTTTACCATTTTCTTAATCAACAAAGTCATCATTGGCTTTATTGATGATAGTATTTTAGCTCCGCCCACAACAGCTGCCAGAGGTCCTAATAAAGAGCCGGCAGATTCAAACAAGAGTCCCTCAATCTCAGTGGTATCCCCAGTGAACAGAGACCCACTGTCACCTCCATCATAGCAATCCTCTTCTTGACACTCCGCCTATAAAATATAATTAATGAGTTAACCACACCCATTTTATAATTGACAACACCCACTCACTTTATTATTAAGTATATCATCAATGGTGACCAGTAGGCTGGCCCATACTTTCCCTTCAATTGGAAACTCTCGTCCTCTCAGACTTTTAAGAACTAGCTCTATGCTCTCAAGCGTTGCCACGGTAACGAGAGGATCAGAATCAGTTCTGGCACTGGCAGACATGTTGGCCAGAGTAGAATTAATAAGAATATTTAATGAACCTGGAGGAATAAAATAATAATAATAATAATAATTTTAATGATCGACTTTTGTCGTCTTCGTTCATCTTTTCAACTGCCTGTGGGCTGTGCCAAACTTTAAGTAAAAGTCCTAACGAAGTTACAGCCGCTTTCCTGAGGCCAGGGG
>NW_003559374.1:0-926 GCF_000090795.2 Amphimedon queenslandica
AAAAAGTGTAAATAGGCTGGTAAGCCAAAGGAAAGTTGAAAGAGGCTAAAAAAAAATTAAAAGACCAAAACCCGTCATCAAGTCCTTACAAGCTGAGGGCTTTCGGTTTTTAATTTTCCTTAGTCTCTTTCAATTTTCTTCTAGCTTATGAACTCCAAAAAAAAGCATAAAAGGCTGGTAACCCAAAAGAAAATTGATTATGGCTAAAGAAAATTAGAAGACCAAAAGCCCTCACCAAGCTCTTAACGCCCACTCAGGTGGGGTGTGGCTGGGTATCTTCCAGGCTAGAACTTAAGTTTTCTACATCATAATTCACCAATTTCACCATAAATCAGCCTTTATAGCTAACAGGCATTGTTTAAGCAAAAAAAGTTAATTGCAAGTGGACATAAATTTGTTACATTTGACTCAACTTTGGCTTTAAAGCCCAGTGTGTTTAGCCATGCTTTTACTGGCCTTGAAGGCCAGAAGTGAGGGCAAATTGACCAATTTTTTGTCCACTTGCATTTTTTATTTTATTCTTGCTCAAACATTACCTGTTAGTCATACAGAGTGGTTTATAAATAGGTGAATTTTGATGCAGAAAACGTGTCTCTAGCCTGAAAGATGCTCAGCTAAGTGGGCGTTAAAGACAAGGTTTTTAGTCAGAAGGAGGTGGAGTCTGGCCTACGAGATCTGTCCTGAGTCTAGCCCTGACAACACATGCAACAGTCACTAGATTTTTCAGCTTCACTATAAGTTCCCTGTCCTGCGATGAGTGAGCACAACTCGAGACACGACTGGATTTGTCACACTCTTCGTTGGGTAGCAAGTGTTTTTTCTCGTAACTCTGAGCAGATAGATCTACTTACTCCTGATGTTGTGGATGGCAGTATATTCTCATTTGAATCGGTATACAGGGAGTTCCTATTTAAAGATTATAATGA
>NW_003559375.1:0-926 GCF_000090795.2 Amphimedon queenslandica
GATAACAGATGAGTCCTATCATGCTGCAAGTAAGCTGGAGAATTGCTCCCGTTTCATAGCCTTTATAGTCGCCATTTTGTTTAATTGCAACCACACCCACATCAATGAAAATATTTCATCAGAATACTACCGCATTAGATCATTGACATTTAAATAGATAGTAGTGCACACGTTGGGTGTGACCAGAATAGGCGTGACTGAAGACGTACGTACATACATACATACATACATACAGAAGAGCCTCGCATAAGTGGGGCTCGCTTTTGCTCGCCCCAATGACGTGTGTATGTGACGTGTATCTATAATGTGCATGTTATGTGTGTGTGAGTATTATCATGTATCTGTGTGCGTGTGATGTTTGTATATGTACATGTATCTATACATAAGCTAATGTGACTTGTGTGTGTGTGTAGGTTCATGTTATTTATTATCATTTTTAATAAAGTTCTGTATCACATGAGTCACAAATCACCAACATACAATGTTCCATGAGTTTTGTATAATTATTCACAGGGGCGTATCTAGGAATCGGGGAAGGGAGATGCTGAGGGCGCGCGAAGCGCGCCGCAATTTTGGCCACACCCACTTTTACGGCGGTAAAACGGCCTTTTCCTGCATTTTCGTCAATTACGGATGGGGCCAAGATCATTTCAAGCATACTGCTATGTTACTGGTACTTCTGATTGCTCCTTAAAGCACTGGAAACTGCTGAAATGATGATAAGGGGGCTAGATAACTTTGTTAAGAGGCTTGGTAGTGATGCAAGAGTCCAGGACTTCAGTAATTTTTTTCTGAGCCCAGCCCTGAGGGGGGGTGCTCAAGCCCCCTCAGCCCCCCCCTAAATACGCCTCTGATTCATTAACAATCATAACTGACATGTACCAGAATAGATTAAGGGCAATGCACACGGGCAATTTAACGTATGC
>NW_003559376.1:0-926 GCF_000090795.2 Amphimedon queenslandica
ATTTTGAGCAGGAGCTCGACCTAAAGTATAGAATATTAAGGTTATGCCACCCCTGCTCGTGGATAACAAGAAGGGTGTGGCGTTGAGCGTGGCTTCCCTGAACACACCCCGCAAAAAGGGATATCCCTGCAAATTACCTCTAAGGCATTTAGGGAGGCCCCAGCAAGGGGAGTGGTTTTCACGCCATTAACACAGAGGCGTGGCTACTCCACCCCAAGGCAAGGTCAGCAGGGGACTTTGAGGGGTGAAAATGTGCCTAAAACACCACGCCCAAACTAGGAAATTCTTAATACTCAAACTTCTTCAAACGAAAAGTAAGTATAAGGAAAAAAAAAGGAATATAGACAGGCTCAAAAGTGAATAATTAACCTGATTGGCAAAATAAGTGGTCTGTCTATTGAGAGCTGTGAGAACTAGGGCCGCTGGGGGTGGAGGCTGACCTTGCCAGGGAGGCCAAGACAGTGGTGATGGATAATGGGGGCGTCTTGATGTAAGTCTGGTACACCTCAGACTACCATCTCCCTAATGCCTTGATTAGGTAGTCTGGGACTCCAGCTTGTGCAGCTGAAGTAGCTGCGCCTATTCTAAAGCTGTGCCCCAAGTACCGCCTTTGGTCAATTCCTCTGACTGCTAGAGTGTCCTTCAGGTGCTTCACGAAAACGTCACTGGTTTGTGGTGACTGGTCTGGGAGGATTAGTAGCAGGCCCTGATTCAAGGAGGGGTGAACCCTGAGATAATTCAGGATGGCCCTTACTGGGAAAAGGCCCGCAGGCCCTGTCTTTTCTGGAAAGACTATGGTTCCTGTCCTAAGGGGTCAGTCTTTGTGTGACCAAGAGATAACCTGATAATGCCCCGGTCTGAATGCGAGTCGATGGATGCCTGATTTTAGAATAGGTGGAGTGGCTTCCGGGCCTGCTACCGTCACT
>NW_003559377.1:0-926 GCF_000090795.2 Amphimedon queenslandica
AGGCTCTGGTAGCAGGTAAGGATTTGAATCCATTTATTGCAGCTGCTCTTAACTGCACCCTCTCTCTCTCTCCTTTTAGAATATTCAAATCTTCAGTCAGAGGGAAAAAGAAATTCTTTGATCACCCATTCATTCGCAGTATAGGTACATTGTACTTATTAAAATATTATTTATTTTTAACTCTCCCTCCTCATAGAATGGTTTTGGAAGGTTATATTCAAGCGATGGGTGTACATAGCCATTGGGATCCTTCTCTCTTTCCTCTCTCTGTGTATCGTCTGGTCGCAGGTCGTGTTCTCTCTCCCTCGATTCTCAATATTTGCACTGTTGGTGTATGCTAGTCATCAGATGGGAAGATACAGTGCCATTGAGGTATAATGTATGGTAGTAGGAAGACGTAATGTAACACATTGAAGCTTAAAACATATGGAATTTAGTCTATCCTTAATAAAAGCAACATTGTACATGTGCCTTTTATTGTGTATTTTAAATACAGTATAATAGATTTTAAAAGATATTTATATTTCTTGTTAAAATTAAAGAAGTAAACCCACATACATGTAGTTGTATAGTATACTAGCTATTATGTATTATGCTGATATTTTTCTCTCTTTTCCCTCTCTTTTAGATTCTCTCTGTACTGGTGGTAGCGTATCTCAGTTTCTGTGCCTACTACACAGTTTTTAAGATCAGGATTTTTAATCTGTACTTCCTCTCACCTCAGCACAATACTGACGAATACTCACTACTTTTTAGTGCAGTGTAAGTACATGTACATGTACAATATACAATGTACATGTATATGCATATGTACAATATACAATGTACATGTACATGTATACCCTTGTCCTTTTAGTTTATAGTTTGATCTCTCCTCTCCATCCCCCCTCTCTCCCTCTACCCTTTTCTCTCTCTCTCTCTCTCTC
>NW_003559378.1:0-926 GCF_000090795.2 Amphimedon queenslandica
GTTTTGACACAGAAAAGAAGCTTCAGCATGTAAAAACTTAGTGAATGCTNTGAGACAGTGAATTTTTTGTTTTTTAGACAGAAAAGAAGCTCCAGCATGCTTGCTGCACTGCTGCAGCAATGTAAAGGTGTGGCTGCAATGAAGGTGTGGCTCAATCAAGCCATGCTCCACCCGCACACAGTGATGGTGGCACATGGCTCTAAGTGGTGAAGAAAGCTTTAGTTTTTCTCGACTTTTAAACAGTTTAGCATACATTTGTTAGGCTCTATTTGTTGCATACAAATGTCTTTTGAGTCTCTGATGTTTAAAGACTCTGGCCGCTACTTCGGGAGAAGAGAGCCTCGTGTAAACTCACAAAAGTATGAATTTTTGGGCTACCATATCTTTAAAACGAAGATGATTTGAGCAATTCCTCTCATATTAATGAAAGATGAGGCTTTGCTTTATTGTTTTATCTGCCCAGTTGCTCTTTTGCTCACACTATGAAAAAGTTGTCGGGGAACCGACCTACGTTTGGCGACTTTGCCAGCTTCTTACTCCACGGAAAAGAAAAATATAGCATTCCCAAGACGGAGAATAACTTTTTCTGGAGCCAGTGTTGATTATAAGACTCTCCAGGACTAGACAAGAAAGCAGTGTCAGCTCAAAAGTGGAGGCCAAGCGAACACACACACACACACACACACACACACACACACACACACACACACACACACACAGACAGGACGACTGCTTTACCCTCGCTTCCACGCCTACGCGTGGGCTCGGGTAATGACTAGTCTCGCGTAGCCAGACCACACCCTCCGTGCCTACGGGTGGGTCTGGCAAATTGACCATACTCCGCTCGTTCTGGTTCACCCAAAAATGGGTGAACCAATTTTTTTGCTCTACTTCACCCAGAAATGGGTGAATTGATACAGTAACTC
>NW_003559379.1:0-926 GCF_000090795.2 Amphimedon queenslandica
CTGCCTGACAATAGAATAAGGTTTAGCTAACATATTAAGCTGGCAATAAATGCTGTGAGCTCCCCTCCTTAAAATCAGGCTCAAGCACTCAGCCATAGTGAGTCACCTGTTCACAGTTGAGGAATTTGAGAGTGGGGGATGTTGATTGTTAAAGTGTTGTGCTATGTTTGTTGCTGCACACAGCAGTGAGATTAATATTATGTACTCAATATTTTTACAAAAAATACATATTTGAAATGGCTTTTTAATTGATTTAAGCATAGCATAGTACTCATGATGTACATGTAATTTAGGCTAAAAGCAAAGCATGATTAATGTGATGCTTTTTGAATAAACAAAATCAAGGCTGCTTATCTTCATTTATCACTTTCATGAGTTTAAAGTATGACAATAGTAGCTACTTGGGTTTCTGGGCAATTTTAGAAATTCCATAAAAAATCTAATTTTGATTAGAATCAGCTCAAAATTTTTTTACACCATATAAAAACATGTACATGCATGCATTGGGGAAATTATGAAAATGAAGAATTCTCTCCTAATCATTTTTGATAAAATTTAGCCAAAGACCATAATGGGATCTTTGGCCCAATGTTTGAGCTACTTAAAAATTTGTAAAAATTCAATTTTGAACAGAATTAGCTCAAATTTTCTACACAACATAAGAACATGTATGTGCATCAAACAAGTTTAAAAATGTAAATTTTCAAAATCATTTGATGAATTTTTGGCCAAAGACCTAGACCAATTTTGGAACAACTTAATGCATCTACTAACAAGAAGCTGAGCATTATACCAAATTCTATGGAAAATATTGCCTCATCAAAACTTCTACAAGACAAATGGACAACTACTTAGCATTTTTGGTGATGAAACCCTTGTAACTACATGTATAGGTATATATTGATCTGTAAGGAGAGTACCTGACC
>NW_003559380.1:0-925 GCF_000090795.2 Amphimedon queenslandica
TATTATTGTTTGTTTTTTAAAATAAAATAAAATCACACTTCATAAAACTGTAACATGTAAGATTAATACCTTTTTTTAGCTGGAAACCTCCACTAAAGTATTGCAGTGGTTGATTCCAAGCATAGCTTGGTAAAAAAATAACTTCTTCTAGAGCTGCAGATCTAGATCAGAGCATGTGCGACCACACCCAAATTTTGGAGCACATGGCATGCTTCTATACTTAACAAAATGGTGGCATGCAGCTAAGATGGCTCATTCCAGCAGCCACAGTACCACTTTTTCCTTACTTGAAGAATGATCTGATGGGACATGGATCTGCGCATAGACTGTTAGAGTAGATTGGTGTAAGAATTATCCTTGTAGCACCAACTGATACTGAGATACACACCAACAACTGGATTGACAGGACTTCTTGATGATGATGATGATGAAGATAAAAAATGGTGGCTAAACAAAATGGCCGGTTCGCCGATTTTTGGCTTTTCTCTTAGACAAAGTCTAGAGCCAAGCTAGTTGTACTAATGCAGTCCTCTGGTCAAGATAAGTCCTCTATAAAGCATAGGAGCTCGTTTTTCCAGCATAGCAAGGCTGCAAAAGTTGTGGCAGCCATTTTGTTTGGGGGTGAATCCTACTTAGTAACGCTACCGCGTTACTAATCTTTTTATCGTCACGTTCACTAATACATTCACCCTGTTTAAAAAAATGACAGTTACATGTAGTGAACCATTTGTATGCCTGATGCCTCATCTTCCTGACTAGTGTCATCTTGCTAGTATCTTCTTTACTATTGTTACTAGTGTCATCTATTAGTGACTTCTTCACTCACTGATCTACTTCCTTAGCTTTATCATATTCCTCTTCAGTTAGGCAGAAATATCCATTTCTCTCTTCAATAAAGTCACATAGCATAATTCTACTCCCTTTT
>NW_003559381.1:0-925 GCF_000090795.2 Amphimedon queenslandica
TGCATTGAACTCTCAATAATACTAATGGCCACTACAGCATCTTGTATACTGACTTGAGGATGAAGCATCAGTTTAGCATGTGCTGATAAAGCAAAAAGAAAATCAATAATAAATGTTTATTGTAATACATGTACATGTACCTTGTGCTAGTCTTACAAGACTCTCCAATAGACATATTGTAGTTCTGGGACGTTGAAGCCGATAATATCAGGATAAAACCCTGAAAGCATAAACGTAAAGCGTGAATTGGGAAAATTAAATAATCAGTGGGACAAAGTTTATGCTGCTTATTTTTGTTGTTATAAAATAATTCTAAATTTGTTTTTTCTAATTACTTGCATGTTTTGACAGACTATACATGTACATTTGTAACTTTATATGGTTCTTGCCTGTTAGCTGGTTCTGTCATTACTGGTTTTAATGATTTCACATAGCTTAGGTAAGACTTCAGTTGCTCAATACTCCACAGGTTATTATCTAATGAAAATAAAGACAATTATACTTTAACATGTACATGCACGTCAGTGTACTATTACAGTTAAGGCAGCATAGTATTACAGTAAAATACTACACATAGTGTATAGCAGGTAAATTTGGAGGGGCTAAATTTTGGCGAATTGCTAAATTTTGGTGATTGGCGATTTTTAATTAGGTGAATTTGTGGCCACATGCCATTGAGCATGCGTATAATGGCTCAAAATGGCGGATTTTTATTTTCGCGAATGGCTATCAAAACGCCAAATTTGCCAAATTTAATCACCTCCAAAATTTCCCACTATACGGTATGTGTTAAAATGATCTAATTTTTAAGGTGCTCATTCCTAATTATATTAACCAGCAAAATTCATGAGCAAAATAAAAGTATTAATTATATATTACCTTTATCAGTCTTGCTATCTTTTCTTGACAACACGAATGACGAAAC
>NW_003559382.1:0-925 GCF_000090795.2 Amphimedon queenslandica
TTAGTTCATCCCAACCATCAAAGATTATCAGTATTCCTTCTCCATTCCTCTTCTCAAACCATTCAGCTACCATGGGAACTTCATAACGTTGATGCACAAACAGGTCAGCTAGTGTAGTAGCTGTAGCTATCTTGCTATTCCTTAAAGGACAGTAAAGTACCAAGTCATACTGTTGGTGTACAAGTGGTCCATTAGACCACATATTTAACAGTTTACGACAGAGTGTGGTCTTGCCAATACCAGGAGGACCGTCTATTACTACTCTGAGAGACAGAGAACTATCTGTGGGTTGGAGGACATCTTCAACACTTATCTCTTTGTTTTCAGTTAGTTTAACTGTTTTATCAACTTGTCCTCTTAGCAGATGCCAAGCTGATTCTGCTTGTGTGCTGGAGTCTTGTTTTTCTACTAGTGCTAGTCTTCCAAAGAAATCTTTTCCAATTCTTGGTGGCCAGTCTGTAGCAACAATAGGTTGGTGTTTGTAGTGTTGTCTCATATTGTCAGCATATCCTTGAACATCATCAGGTATTGAACTAATAGATGTGACATTATCAGATATAGACTGACCTAATGTATTGAGATATAATGACTATATTGATCACTGATAATGTACACACACACACACTCACCTAACTGGTGTAATAAAGAAGTAGCAATATCTGTTAGTGTACGATGTTGTTGGTTTATTAATACATGACATATATCAATAAGATACTGCTCTGGATTATTAAGTTTGGCTTTCAACTCTCCCTCTAATACATGGACAAGGTTGCTAGCTTTTATGTTGTCTGGTACAACTCCTTGTACATGCACCTCCTCTTTAGTTTGTTGTGGTATCAGTTCTTTAGCATACAGTGCATCAGTTACTCTATAAAGGTTAGTAGTAATAGCATCAGTGAGTTTATCAGAATGAGTCACTTAATAT
>NW_003559383.1:0-925 GCF_000090795.2 Amphimedon queenslandica
GAAAAAATTAGAAAAAAATTCCAAAGAATCAGAAAAAATTCCAAAAAAAACAGAAGAAAATTCCAAAAAATCAGAAAAATTTCAATAAAACAAAAAAATTCAAAAATCTGAAAAAATTTGGGCCAAGACAAAAAATTTGAGCATGGCAATATTTTAGGATTATTTTCATTATTTTTATGATTTTTTCTGATTTTTCCCGACAGCATGAGAATATTTTTGGATTAATTTTGTTTCATTTTTTCTATTTTTTTTTTCTTCTTTTTCGTTCAAATTGTTGTAATATTTTTGAATAATTTTCATTGTTTTTCTCATTATATTTTTTAAGGGAGAGAATATTTTCGAACTTTTTTTCTTTAATATTTGTCATTTTTATTTTTTCTGGAGCGTGGGAATATTTTCGAATTATTTGGAAAGCGTAGGAACATTTTCTGATTTTTTACTATTGTTGTATCATTTTTTCTTTGAAGAGCATGAAAATATTTTCCGATTTTTTATATAATTTTTCTCATTTTCAATTTTTTTCTTAAGCATGACAATATTTTTAGATTACTTCTACTTTTTATGATTTTTTTGATTTTTCCAATAGCATAAGGAAATCTTCAGATTAATGTTACATAATATTTCGCATTTCTTCTTTTTTTACAGAGTATGTGAATAAATTTTTGAATTTTTATATTTTTCATAATTTTTTCTGATTTTTTCTGAAAGCGTGGGAATATTTTCAGTTTAATTTTAAATACTTTTTGGCATTATTTCTTCTGTTTCCTGAGAGTTAAAATATTTTCAAATTTTTTTTCTGATTTTTTCAGGGAGCAAGGGAATAAATTAAAAATTAATTTCTCAGCCATACAAAAATTTTATCAACACAAAAAATCAATTCAAAATTTATTTTTTTAATGTTTAAAATTTATTTAATAAAACGAGA
>NW_003559384.1:0-925 GCF_000090795.2 Amphimedon queenslandica
TTTTTTAATAAATTTTAAAGTTGTTTCAAAAGCCATATGCTATTAAAGGCTTGCCAGCTCATGAAGCACATGCTTTTTGCAGCTCACTTAGCATGCTTTGTGGGAAACCTGGACTAATACCGTATAGTGGGAAATTATGGAGGGAATTAAATTTGGCGAATTTGGCGTTATGATAGCCATTCGCCAAAATTAAATCCGCCATTTTGAGCCATTATACGCATGCTTAATGGCACATGGCCACCAATTCGCCAAATTAAAATCCGCCAATCACCAAAATTTAGCAATTCGCCAAATTTTAGTCCCTCCAAAATTTTCCGCTATACGGTAATACTCACATCAACATTGTACAACTCTTGCACTGAGCTCAGTTCAATATAAGTACCAATAGTAGCAGTTTCCTTAAAAACACCTACAGTATAGTAGCAATGATGCACACATGTACATTTATACAGAGTGATTACATATACATGTACATGTACATACACAGGTACATGTACATCTATGTACATACAGTACCTTTTCCAGTATTTCCACTGACAAACTTGACATTAGTACTGGTATTGGCTTGATAAATATCAAATGCTTCAGAGAGTTTTGTAGGCTGATACCAGACAGGGTCAGAGTCAGTCCGAGGCTGTGTTAACCAATTAGTGGAATCCTTCATTACTGGACATGATGAGCACTTTACTGGACAAACATCCTATCAATAGAAGAGACACATAAGATTGAGGAAAGAGAAATAAATTAAATTTAACTGTTATAATAACCTCAATATCAACAACTTGTGGCTCATCAGAATCAACAGCAAAGGACTTCATTGAATCCAAGATGGAGCGATAACCTAAAATTGACAAAGAGTGCATTTGTCACCAAAAAAATCAAATCCATAACTCACCAGTGCAGCGGCAAATATTACCATCAAAAC
>NW_003559385.1:0-924 GCF_000090795.2 Amphimedon queenslandica
TCTATTGGCTGTGCTACCCATCTAATTCCACTTTGAGCCTATCATTTCCCATTTCTGATTTTATTTGCCATCATTGTTAATTCTCCTTGATTATTTATTTATTTATGTATATTATAATCTTTATTTATATGCATATTTTAAATCTATTCATTCATTCATTTTTCCCTTTCCTTTCTTTTCTGATTTTCTGGGTGCCAGCAGCTCTTGCTGGTAGTCCTTCAGGATGCTTCCTCTGCTCTCTCTGTACTATGTTAGACTATACTTACTTTATGCATCTTGTAAAATTATAATTAAATTAAATAGTAGTTTTGACATGAGTCCTTGTTCAAGAAGCAGTGAGAGTATCCATCTTCCTTGCAATCCTGTCCTGTGTTGTTCCTGTTGTCAAGTTCATGATCATTGTTTTAATAACATTATTGTTTGTAATCTTTAAAAATACAATTTATTAATTATTTATTTAAATAAAACAATGATATCTAAGATTAAATAACTTCTCTTAGCTAGAACTAGAAGCCTGGAACCTCCACTAAGTATTGCAGTTGATCCAAGCATAGCTAGATACGAGCTAGATAAAAAAAAACTGCTTGCATTTCCCAGTTCTGAGATCTGAGCATGCGCGACCACACCCAAACTTTGTAGCACATGTTTCTTTTAATAACAATTAATCTGAATATGGGCTTACCGTAGAGAGATCTCTGAGTGTAGGCTCCACGAGAATCACATCAAATACTGGAACTAGAGGGTCCACTACTGATCATGTAGTGTGCCCTAAGGTGGGTTATGCCTTAACCCCCCACTGCCAGTTTGCAGACCGATAAGAGAAAGGAGTTGTATGCAATGACACTGGTATGATTAATGATGCTATAGGAGAATTATTCCTAGAGCATAAGAGTCACCCTCAGAGCAATTGCCATGCAGCGAGAG
>NW_003559386.1:0-924 GCF_000090795.2 Amphimedon queenslandica
AAATTTCCAATTCTTTTGGGTAGTGGCTCACACTTTAACCCATTGAGCACACAACGTGCTGGAACTTCATTTTCCCTAATAATAGGTTTACAATGATTACAAATATACTTAACTTTATTTAATGCCGTAGGATCATTCTCTCTAATGTAATCTAATAGGATATTCCAAAACATCGCTATCAAAATTTTTAGCTTCAGTGACAGACTTTTTTCTTAAAAGCTTCTCACAGCTACAACATGCATTAACTGCCTCATCAGACAAAGCTTTCTTTAATTCATCAATAGCATCTGAATACTGAAAATAAAGTACAGTATCTAAGTTTGTCATTTTAAATGGGTCTTCTTCACCATCATAAATAGCGTAATACACATCATAAAATTCAGTCGCATCGCCTTCATTAATTTTTAAATCTATAAATTGTGCTATATCACCATTAGCAAGGGAAGAATCAATAATATCTATTGTTAAATTGGCATTTCTAGCAACATAAAAGTGTTTTAAAAGGCGTCTCAACAAAGGATCATGAACAGATGCATTGCGTAAAATACGCAGCATACTTCTACAATCAGTATCATCACTACTACACACAATAGGATGGCCTATCTTTTCACAAACAATTTCTGAATATTTAAAATATTTTTAAAGCCATTTTTATCCTTTTTAACAATTACTGCTACATTAGGATTATCACAGAAATCATGTTCATGCACTTGATCTATTTCTTCTACATGCTGTGATCTTGTTATAAAATGATTATTAGGACAATTGTCACATGCATCTAAATGCTTCCTCAATTCTTTAATGGGTTCATCAAAATAACGTCTAACTTCAATAATAGAACTTATGTCACTTTCTAATAAAAACTAGCACCTATCTGTACATTGCCATTTGAGGGTTGGCTTTCTCTTATTGGTATACAATCTC
>NW_003559387.1:0-923 GCF_000090795.2 Amphimedon queenslandica
CACAAACACTTCTTCCAATACGTCCAGGCTATATAGTAGGAGTATACATTGATTCAAATGCAGTTAATCAGTTAAGTCTAATATATGAAGACACAGCAGAAGATATTGATATTTATTATTGGGAGAATCTAACAGGACGAATGTGTGATCTTTCTTTATGTGATGCCAAAGTGATGAGAGGAGTAAGACCATTAATTGGTTGGATATTCAGTAAGTGTACATTATGTATTTTAATATTAGTTATTAATTATTTTGTAGGAAATTTGACCCATAACAGTGTTCTATCAAATCTAGAGAATACAATACAGGCACTTAGAATGAATTTACCTGAATATTGCAATGAAACTGAAGTATCATCATGTGTTCTACCTTCAGTAGAACCAACAATGTCTTCTACACTTATTTCATCATCAATATACAGGTATTATACTTATAACTAATATGTTTTGTAACTCTCTCCCTTATCGTTTATAAACAGATCTCCAGTTTTGATTTCATCTTCACCCTTCTCTCCTTCTAAGTCAACTCTTCCATCTTCATCTCCAACTGCTACTCTTTCTTCTCCAGCAGTTGTTCCTTCCTCTTTAGCTACTCCTTCCTCTTTGTCATCCTCTTCACTAGCTACTCCTTCCTCTTCGTCATCCTCTTCATTAGCTACTCCTTCCTCTGCTCCAACCTCTTCATTAGCTACTCCTTCCTCTTCATTAGCTACTCCTCCATTAGCTGCTCCTTCCTCTTCTCCAACTCAAGGAGAGGATGATGGTAGTGTCCTCATAATTCAAGTATCTATAGCTCTTGGTTCAATAGTTCCACAAATCATAATCTTAGTAATAATTATATATATATACTGTCTGTACTATAGAAACAAGGCCAGTATTAATTTAGTAACTCCTCACTCTATAGACAGCACAAACAAAATAGGT
>NW_003559388.1:0-923 GCF_000090795.2 Amphimedon queenslandica
AATCCATTCCCTGGTATGATACGTCTTCAAGGAGGAGCTTTCTCTAATGAAGGACGTGTAGAAGTGTATTGTAATGGACAGTGGGGGACAATATGCAGTACTGGGTTTGGAACTACTGATGCTAACACCATTTGCAAGCAACTGGGATATGATAACTATTACAAATACAATCACTTGTCAATGTTAGTATTTGATAATTGTATTAAAATTTATATTTGTATTAAAATTTATTTTTTCAATAATTTAGATCCAGTGGTAGCTCTAGTCAGCCAATATGGAGTACTAATATGTACAGTACATCAAGTGATAGGTGTTATGGTACTAGAAACACTTGTCCATCCTCTTCAGTGACTACTTGTTCTCATAGTAATGATGTTACAATCAGTTGTAGTAAGAGTACCCATTACCAAGTAACTGTTTATTGTGATTCATTTGTAGGAGAGTACTCCTCCTCATCTCGTCAAACTGTAACTTCATCAACTTGTTCAAGTCAGTTATTACATTCATCAATAACAAACTTTACATAAAAAATTAGGTCTTATAAGTAATCCTGCAAATGGAGCTCTGATTCTTTTTCGTAGTAATATACCATCAGCTTCATATTACTATGGAACTGTTAGAGTATATTATAATGGATGGGGTAATATATGTGATGATTCCTATTATGGTTCCGCTGAAGCTAATGTCATTTGTCATCAGTTGGGATACACTGGAGCTTCAAGCTACTCAAGAGCTGGACTTGTCAGGTGTGTACTAGTCACTAAACATTATATATGAATACTGTTTCTGTAGTTATGGTACAGACTACCTTTCTATGAAATGGGATGATGTTAACTGTGCCAGTAGCAGCTATTTATCTATTGCTCAATGTTCATACTCTATTTATATTGATAGTGGCTGTACTAATAGTAACAGTTATGATG
>NW_003559389.1:0-923 GCF_000090795.2 Amphimedon queenslandica
TTTAAATTTTACTTTAGGCTACACATTTCTATGTGCTAGTCCTTCAAAAATTCTCCTGTCCATGTTTTTCTCTTTACAACTCTTGTCCCTAAATTTTCTTTGTTTTGAAAAGATAAATTATTATTATTATTATTATTAATTGAAGATCCAGAATCCATTGTATCACATGGCTCGCAATGCCACACCCTTTGTTGGTCCGTATTCTTGCTTGCGCACGTGAAGCCATAGCATGCCTGACTATGCGCTTCCCGTGTCCGTGCTCCTTTAATTAGATTCATTGATACCAGCCCACACACAGAGCAGGAATTCATTAATCATGATAGGGAGCATAATAATGACACTCACTCCTCTCTTATAAATATTACATACATTTGGAATTAAAGACAAAGATAATTATAGCAATACAGTTAATAATAAGTGTACGTGTATTTTGTATTTTTGTGTTTATTTCTTCTTTTCCTTTCCCTTCCCTTTCTTCCCTCCTCCTCCATCATCCTCTCCCATTACTTCTTTGATAGCTTTAGCTCTCTTCTTTCCAAGAGGAGTCTCGTTAAACCAAGCCTACATTAACAAAAAAGGTATAAAATAATTATTAGTTCTATTTATACTATAATTACACATGTACATGTATGTACATATACATTTGTAGATTATTTTTAGTAACAAGGTTCTCAGTATTAATTTGCATCAACACTGAAGATTAGGGTTCTGCCTATAATACATGTACTACATGCAGATGCTATTTTTAGTAACAACTAACAAGGCCCCTAACTTACACACTGCTATACATACTATTTTTAGTAACAAGGTTCCAAAACAGTTCTAATAATAGGTTTACTTTGTATGCTTCCTCTTCTTCTCTATAAATCGGATCAATTTTAGTAAGAAAAGGAATGAATTCTGCTGTAGTCAATGGATGCTTA
>NW_003559390.1:0-923 GCF_000090795.2 Amphimedon queenslandica
ATGATTGGAGCAAATCGTCTCATATTAATGAAAGATTAGGCTTTGCTTTATTGTTTTATTTCCCCTCTTGCTCTCTTGCTCTAACTATGAAAGAGCTGCAGGAGAGCCGACTACGTTTGGCGACTTTGCCAGCTTCTTCATCCACAGAAAAGAAAAATATAGCATTCCCAAGACAGAGAATAACTTTTTCTAGAGCCAGTTTCGATTATAAGACTCTAGACGACTAGACAAGAAAGCAGTGTCAGCTCAAAAGTGGAGGTCAAAGCGAACACACAGACAGGACGACTGCTTTACCCTCGCTTCCACGCCTACGCGTGGGCTCGGGTAATGACAGACACACACAACAACTACCTATACCTCGCGTAGGCGAGGCCAATAATAATAATAACTAGGCGAATGTAGAACATTGAAGGGGCGAGCACAAGCTAGCATAGCAATATACAATGTTTAGATGTCACAAAGGCTAATGTTGTTGTCAAATTGTAACTTGAATGATACACATGCAGAGCAGCTCAGAACTTGTGACTTGCATGCATGAAAGGAAATTTTATAGCTTGCTCTTCTAGCTTTATTAGCAGTGAAGAATCTCAGCTGTAACTTTAATAAGTATAATTTAATTTTTACTATGATATTTTCAAGCACAGTACTTTAAGACTTCTTTTCTCTGATGAGCCATTTGAAGTGCTTTATTCTGTCATTCAACCATAATTAATAAAAACTTGAAGATTTGTGTGAGTTTTCTTAAATTTTCTCTGCTGGCGAAGTGTCTTGACAAGAGATCAGTCTTATGTTGCTGCAAGTAAGATTGGCTAAGGTAGGCGCCATTTTTATTTCATTGCACTCATAGTACCACACCCACATCAATGAAAATATTTCATTAGAATGCTACCGCATTAGATCATTGATTTTTAAATAGAGAGTTG
>NW_003559391.1:0-923 GCF_000090795.2 Amphimedon queenslandica
ACTGTGACGAATCTCGTGTACATAAATGTACTCTTTCTTACTTGAATTGAGACATTCTAATGTTAGCTCTTGTCTGCCTGCTTGAAGTCTTGACTGATCTAATTGTATTGTGTGCATTAGCTTATTAAGGAACCACTGAGAGAGAGAGAGGGAGAGGGAGAGGGAGAGAGAGAGAGAGAGAGAAGTATTTAATGATTCACCTACATGTATGTGTTTCTTTCTTTACCTCCAGCTGTAGTTTGAGATGATGACAATTTGAATCAAAAAGAAGAAAGCACTTTGTCAAAGAGCGACCAAAAACATCAACAGATTCGTTCTGAAGCAACTAACAAATTATAATTTAACACAAACTGAAATACGTACTTCGTAAAGTTGCTCATTTACAGTAAGTAAGTGATGGCAGAGTCCGTCTTGCATGAGAACTCTCAGTGATTTAATGTCCCCAAGACTCTTCACGCCACACTCCAAAATAACAGTCACCAAATCCAACCCAATGCATATCACTCATGTGTCATTCCTTTATGGAGGAAAGGAAGAGAGAGAAAAGAGAGAAGATTATATGATTAAATAAGAGATCAATGGGCACACAGCAATTCACCCAAATTAAGCACTCCAAACTATCTACATTGTACAACATACATGTACATGTAGCTACGTAAAATAATAATGAATATCATCATTACCTGACACGAGTCTCTGTGAACAACAAGAGCTAATGAGAGCATCTGTAATGAGAGAGAGAGAGAGAGAGAGGAGACAAGAGTATTTGAAAAAGTGAGAAGTGTTGTGGTGAATTGCATGTGACTGTGACAAAAAGGAAGTGCCATTAAGTAATAATGTCAATGAACAGCAAATTTGCAAGATGTGATAAATTTCACCAAATTATAAAATAATGGATTCCACAAGTTTCACTAAGAGGAATT
>NW_003559392.1:0-923 GCF_000090795.2 Amphimedon queenslandica
AAATGTCACCTATGTAAAGCTATGCTTTCTTGAGGTGGTGGAAGCTTAATCTTCACCACCTTTTCTGCCCACAGTAGTTACTTCTATGTTTTCCTTTCATAAAACATAATGCAAGTATACGCTTTGCCAAATGCAGAAGTTATAAACTTGTCCTTTAACCTCTGATCTAGTAAAGTACCTCAAGCATATGTAACTTCCTTTTACACCCCTAAATATCTTTTGTTAAGGGCTCATGCATTTCCACTTTCATAGAATTTATTCCTGAATCATTTTTATGATTCACAAGGTCCTTCATAAATAGCTTAATGAAGGGTATAATCAACAAAACATAAGCTACATTTCTGGAGACTGAGTATTTAGGCTCTTCAATAGGT
The DNA here is from genome assembly GCF_000090795.2 of Amphimedon queenslandica. Taxonomy (NCBI): domain Eukaryota; kingdom Metazoa; phylum Porifera; class Demospongiae; order Haplosclerida; family Niphatidae; genus Amphimedon; species Amphimedon queenslandica. Next base: position 375 of record NW_003559392.1, read on the forward strand.
GAAAGAACATCAATAGTCTTATTTACTATATCTAATGCTAATGACATGGCATTCCCTATCATAATTGGAGTTTAAGCCAGAGGGTTAAACAAGGTTAACTAGAAGGCTGTACTCTTGTAGTTAATATTAATAGGTTAATTAATTGCTAGTTATCATCACTAGCAGGAAAGCAACAAGCAGCAACAGCTCAAGAGATTCACTCAGTCTTTTTTCTTTGCTGCTTTTCCTTTTGAATTTCTCATTGGTTTGAATTTCTCATTGGTTTGAATTGCACATCTGATGTCTACTGAAGGGTCCAGGGATGGCCACTCCGATCCTCCAACCGGTGGCACGGGGTCTCGCGAGACAGATGCTACACGGACTCCCGCGTCTGGCTCAGGTGCCACTGGCTCTGGCAGCTCATCCGACACTGCTCGTACTCTCCCGTCAGACTCTGGAGGTGGCGATGGTACTGGTCCTGGAGGAGCTACGGGGACACGTCTGTCCGCCGAAGAGCTGAGGAGCATCACAGAGGCAGTGATCGCAGCCATTCATACATCAGAAGCCTCA
>NW_003559393.1:0-922 GCF_000090795.2 Amphimedon queenslandica
TACATGTAGAAACATTACATAAATCAAAGAAACCAGTAGCATCATTTGTATTCACTAATACACTGATGAAGGATGATGGATCACTTCTTCCAGTAGTTGAAGAAGCTCTACAATCTGGTAGCTGCTCTAAAATAAATCATGACACATTATCTGTGTACTTCAAAAGGACCAAGAGCTGTCTTTGTTTTAGTCCTAGTACAAAGAAAATGATCCTAAAACCAGATGCTGTGTACATACCATGGGTACACTTTTTATTCACTTATAGATCAAAGCATTACAAAAAGGAGTTCTCAGTTCCAAATGATGTTGGATTATCATATCATTACAGACCAAACTGGAAAAAATATTCGAGCTGCAATACTCCAGTCGTTGAGAATAGGTCAATTGAGAAGTATTTTAGGAATATTACTAATTGCTCATAATTATGCTCCTATGTATATGTGTACTAATTAAAGTTAAAAGCTTTTATAATACTTTATAATTGTCATCGGCTCCTGCTTCCAGTGCTTAGCAGTATACACAGTCTTTATTTTGTAGCCTGTTGCTAGAATATAATTGATTACTTTATTATAGCTTATTACTGCTCTAGCTATGCCCTTCAGCACTTCCATTGAGTATGCAGAATACATGTACCGTGCATTTTGAACTCATTTTGATAAAATTTAATTTTAAAAAATTGTTAAAGTTACTCAAAAGTCATACCAAAGTTCCTGTACTATAGTACAGGGTGTTTGGCCAAAAATGAAATAGAATTTTCCATTTTTATAATTTTTGATGTATATGCATGTACTTATGTTACATGTAAGGTTTGAGCTGATTGCAATCAAAATAACGGTGCTCCAAATACCATGTACTGTTACAGTACTGTAGTGCTTGTCTGCTCATGAAGCATACTTTTAACTCACTTACAGCATGCTTTATG
>NW_003559394.1:0-921 GCF_000090795.2 Amphimedon queenslandica
AACACACATAAATCTTCAAGTTTTTATTAATTATGGTTGAATGACAGAATATAAAAGCACTTCAAATGGCTCATCAGAGAAAAGAGAGTCTAAAAGTACTGTGCTTGAAAATATCATAGTAAAAATTAAATTATACTTATTAAAGTTACAACTGAGATTCTTCACTGCTAATAAAGTTAGAAGAGCAAGCTATAAAATTTCCTTGCATGCAAGTCACAAGTTCTGAGCTGCTCTGCATGTGTATCATTCAATTTACAATTTGACAACAACATTAGCCTTTGTGACATCTAAACATTGTATATTGCCATGCTAGCTTGTGCCGCCCCTTCAATGTTCTACATTCGCCTAGTTATTGTTATTATTATTATTATTGGGGCGAGCATGGGCGAGCCCCACTAAGACGAGCAGCGTTTGTTTGTTTGTTTGTCTGTCTGTCTGTACACGTACGTATTCCGTATCTCCTCTATATATTCGTGCTGGCACATGCTTTAGCAATGCAATAGATTCTAAATTTCAATATTTCCATTGAAAGTGGGAGTGGCCGAAGCAAAATAAAATGGCGATCAACACACGGGAAGAAGTCATGAGCTTTCTAGCAACAAAATAGGGCAAACACAGCGTTCAAAGACTTCTCCAACAGTTTAAGAAGGGGAAAGATGCAATAAAGTAACTATGAAACTCCTTTTTGTTGACATAATAACATAAGTAAACTGTAAAAGTCAAGCAAATGTCAGTTTCTGACTCTGACTTGACTAAACTGGCAATCTTTCTACTGTATTCTACATCAGATCATGTAGAATACAGTAGAAAGACTGCCAGCTGCTTTAACTTTAAGAGCTTTTTACACTGACTTGCAAATGCCATCAGCCTTTTTACACTGACTTGCAAATGCCATCAGACTGATGGCATTTGCAAGTCAGT
>NW_003559395.1:0-920 GCF_000090795.2 Amphimedon queenslandica
TTTTGGCGAATTTGGCCCGCGATCATGTACTATAGTACAGGAACTTTGGCCTGATTTTTTAGCAACTTAAAAAAATCATAAAAAATCCAGTTTTGATCAGAATGAACTCAAACTTTCTACACAACATAAAAACATGTATATGCATCAAGAAACATTATAAAAATTGAGAATTCTCTCCTTTTCAATTTTGATGAAATTTGACCAAAAGATGAGGACTATGCCAAAATTCTGTGGGAAGCCTTGATGAAGGGCGTGGTTTAGGATCAAAACTAGATTGGGAATGGGAGCATTAACATGTTTATAGCTAGCATTTTGAAGCAATTATGACACACCCATTATAAGTACAGCAATTTGGGGTGGCATAAAGTATTACTAGTATTAAATTACTGATATGCTATTGTATACTAGGTATATAGATCTTTTTATGGGCGGTGGATCAAGTAAAGAAACAGCTGCATCATCATCATCATCATCAAGTCAGAGTGAAGAGAACAAGGAGAATGTACCAAAAGGGAAAGGAAAGAGAGGAGTTAGTGGGAAAGAGAGACATAAGGGAGAGAAAGACACAGCTGCTGTGATAGATGTTGAAGAAATGAACAATGATGAAGAAGATAGAGAGCAGGAAGAGGAAGTAGAAGAAATAAATGAACAATCAGAAGAGGAAAGAGAAGGTGAAGAAGAAGAATTAAAATCTGAAGATGAGGAAGAAGAGGTAGAGGAGGAGGAAGAAATAGAAGAAGACGATATACTGGAAGAGGAAGAAGAGGAGGAGGAGGAAGAAGAGGGAGGGAACAAGTCAATGTTAGATTCATTACCAACTGATCTTTTTACCACACAGGATAGTGACAATGACAATGATAGTTAATTTTAAAGTTATAATAATACAAGTAAATAAAAAACATTTAAAATGGAAAAGTATT
>NW_003559396.1:0-920 GCF_000090795.2 Amphimedon queenslandica
TGTTGAACTAACTGGAGTGGTATCAGTTGCAACTGAACTGCTCAAAGTAACAGTGATCATGGATGAACTAGGAGTGATAGTTACCAGTACAGATGAATCACTACTGAGAGTGATGGATACCATTGTAGATGATATGATGGTATTATTAGTAGTGCTAATAATAGCTGGGGTAAGCACTGTAGAGGTTGTTCTTATAGAAGTTGTACTAATGACTGGACTTGTACTTGTTGATGTAGCCACACTAGTAGACGTCACTGAGTCTAAAGACAAATCATATAATGGTTAAAATATAAATTATCAATAACTTACTTGATACTTCTACAGTGACTAATGGGAAATTATTATTTGTGTCTGTTACAAGTGCTTGAGTTATTGTTGAAAGAGGACTATCAGCAAAATCATTGATTTGTTCATTAAGTGGCCCATTCCCTACCTGCTCATATAAAGACAATACACCTTGAATTAAGTGAAAAATATGAACACCAAATATGTCTCCTTCCTGGAACTGCAGTGGAGTCTGAGGAATAAACTCATAGAGATTAGTACCAATCATTGTACTAGCATTAACTAAACTAGATCCTATTTTATTGTAATTATTGGGACCCAGTTGACGCCATATTTGAAGCTCATGTTGTCCACTTTCCATTGTAAAAATGCCTTTTCCTCCATATATCCATTTAGTGAGGGATCCATTACATGAAAACACAATTTCAGGATATAAATACAGCCTTCTACCATCAATAGCTGCACTACTTTGGATTGTTAGGAAATTATTTCTAATAACTGAGGGAGTGATTGAATTGGTGCTATTAACACAGTATCCATCTAATGATAGTAAAATAATTCAATGATACAGTGAGTGTGTGTCTTACCTGTTACTGGATATACTAATATCAACTGGTTTGTGATTGGTGAGCTAC
>NW_003559397.1:0-919 GCF_000090795.2 Amphimedon queenslandica
GGCTAGATAACAAGCACACTGTTTTTGGGAGAGTTTTTCGTGGAATGGATGTTGCCCAGAAGATCAGTGAAGTCAAAACTGACCCAAGGTCAGACAAACCTTACGATGACATAAAAATTATGAACATCACTTTAAAATAAACATTTTAATATAATATGGTAACTCTGTAATGACTTTGATGCCTTGCAGTTAATTTTTGTTAAGTTAATTTTAAATCATTGTAATATTATAAATTATGAACTGCTAAAATAGAATAAAAAGATATTCTAATACTTCTTGAACCATAAATATAATAAAAGACTGACTGCTATAGGCTGTATGAATGCTGTCATTCTTTAAAAAGTTTATTATGTTCCTTTTTCAGTTGGTTTTAGTCTTCGTAATGTCTCATGTTTGACTATCAGTTGACCATATTATTTTAATTAAAATAAACGTAAAACAAAAAGTGCTTTTAGTTTAACTAAAACTAAGGCTGCGTTTACACAGCAACGCAAAATGATACACTTTGAACACCGTTTTCGTTTCCATACTCCATAGAGTCCTATCAAGATTCTATCACGTTTTCATTTGTTTCTGTGTAAACAGAAGCATAAAACAGGCACAAAACTGTACGGCTTGCATCGTTTTCGTTGCAGTGTAAACGCAGCCTAAAACTAGTATAACTAAAACTTTTTGACCTAGCTTACTAGCTTTGCTATCTAGTTTTAATCAGGGGTGTAGCTGGGAAGGAAATGATGAAGGGGCCAGAGATGAATGGCGTGAGAAGTGCGCCGAAAATTTAGACACACCCCTTTTTAGCACTCATATAGTACACTAAAATAGCATTTTGCATATTTTAAAGCATCTAATTCTTACATTTTCAACAATGATTTACTCATTTCTTGCACATTTACTGCTGTGCAATGAATATCATTATCAC
>NW_003559398.1:0-919 GCF_000090795.2 Amphimedon queenslandica
TTCCATTTTTAATGTTTTTTATTTACTTGTTTCCATTCTTTTTTCTTAAATTAATAAATTACATTCTGTTATGATTATGTGGTTAGGTTAATCATTTCATGCTAATCACGTGCGCATAAATTAAAATGGCGTCAAACCACAAACCCACGCGGTGTCTGCAGCTGGATTTTGACTTCCATTTTGTTCTCTCTTCGCTTCTTTATGAATCCACCTTTGTGGTCCTTGACCCAAGCACAAAGGAATGATGTAAAAGCCAACTTGAGCGGTTCTCTGGTTTAAAAGATTATCGTGGCGATAGAAGAAGTTGAAAGAAGAAAAAGTCTGAAGAATTTTGCAGAAATTTGAATTTTGGCCTATTCTCCAAAAAAGCTCCTGCTACGTTACAGTCCACTTTAAAGGTACCAGGAGAAACGCTTAGTGAAGGAGAGCTCATCTAAGCCATTTATAAGGCTGTAAAACGTAAGATAAAAGAGTTACGAGTGTTTGAAAATCATAAAAACGGCAGCCATCTTGAAAAACCAACCTCAATCCTATATATAGGCTATCGCCTATATAATTAATGGAATTATTACAACAGTATTGTGTACAGCTTGTTGGGGGTTTGTGGGGATTATTTATCCTAGGGGTTCTGATATTATTTTGGGTGTTGATTTTACCTGGGCATGAGTGTGAACATTTTTCTTTTGTTTGTTTTTTGTAACTGAAGTTGTTAATGAAGGTTGAGTTAGCAGTTTGATACCTGTTAATAGTGTGTGTTATGCTAATAATAATATTAATAATGTAGGGTTGTTTGTATTGCACTTATTAGCAACTATAGAGATACCGGGAATGATGAAATCAGGCATCACAAAGGGAAGCTAACTAGCATGCTTTATGTGACAGTGTTTTCATCAAAATAGATCTGAGCTCTATTTTATTA
>NW_003559399.1:0-919 GCF_000090795.2 Amphimedon queenslandica
ATTCAAGTTTATAGTAACACATCACTCAATCATGTTGCGACACTAACTGGTCATATTGGTAGTGTGACTGTACTTAAGGTAACAGAATCACAAGCTGGCGTCTACATGTTCTCTGGCTCCTCTGATTACTCTGTTCAGGTGGGTAATATACTTATCAAATTCAAATTCAAAAAATGTGTGGGTGGTATTTATGCTCTGTATCTTTCTCAAGGTGTGGGATTTAGAGAATATGTTACCGATACAAGCTCTTAAGAGACACGAGAAGGCAGTTCAGTCAATGGCAGTGTGGTATGATGCTGTATTTACTGGATCAGAAGATGAGGAAATAAAAGTAACAATAATGAGCTTTTAAAATTATAATAATCTTTTATCCATTTAGGTTTTTAAATACTTCAAATTATAATGCATTTTTATATTTAAATATCATTATATTAATTATAATTACAGCAATCATACTACCATTCCACAGCAAACTCAAGTTTGATTGATGTATTTTTAGTAACGTGTACTATTTTTGGTATCACTCTGGTACGCTCCCAACTGACTTACTGCTGTCAGATCTGGAGACCACACCTGCTGAAAGATATCAAATTATTAGAATCTGTCCAGAGGAGAGCATCCAAATGGATTATCTCTCCGACTATAAGACTCGTTTGCAAACGCTCCACTTGTTACCTCTTATGATGGTCTTAGAGATACATGATCTCTCTTTCTTCCTTAAATCCCTCTCCTCCCCTTCTAGTGCATTTGACATTTTAAACTATGTATCTTTTAACTCCTCATCTGTCACTAGATCTTCTCCTCATAGCCTATTACACACATATACTCGTACTACTCCATCACGTCACTTCTACTTCTCCCGTCTCCCTCGTCTGTGGAATGCCCTACTCCCTCTAAACCTCCTCTCTCTCACTCACTC
>NW_003559400.1:0-919 GCF_000090795.2 Amphimedon queenslandica
CCCAAATTTTCTGGAGTAATATAAACTTTGGTTTACCTGTGTAAACTGTGAAGCAGCTGCAGTACTGGACTATGTAAACTATCTTTAAACCACAAAGGGGCTCATTTTAACAAGCTTAGTCTTCATAATTTTTACTTCCCCAAAAGTTTTGCACAAGCTTAGTTGACCACACCCCCTAATTACCCCTCCCATCTCACAATTGCCCCCCAAAACTTAAATCCTAGATCCGCCCTTGGTGCAATGTAGGCCAACTACGCAGCTGTAAAATGTCGGCCATGCTTCTATTATAAGACGTCATCAGTGACGTATTCTACATTTTTCAAATTCCAAGCGGCTGGTGTCAAACTCAGTTGGGACTTGGGATATAGTATACATAATCTCTTCATGCTGTGTTGATTTGTAGTATGTTAATTGTGTTAGCATCATGCCGTATAGTGGTTTTATTTTGTTGGTATAAAATTTTGCAAATTTGTTCAGATTTGCCATTTGTTGGTATAAATTTTTGTGAATCCTACCGTTCTGCAGCCATTTTCCCTAGTGTGCCACACCTCTTTTGTGAAATTTAATTTTGCCAATTTAATGAAAACACAAAATTTGTGAAATTTTTGTCCAGTGAAATACAGCCCCTATACGGTAACCACCACACCTTAAGTAAAATGATTAATCTTCACACTTACATCGGAGTATTGATATTTACCAATAAACCTCTTTATGGTATTTGAGAAAGGATTTCTTTTATAATATCATCATTAACCATAATGCAATCATGCATAATCAGATGCAAAATAAAGAAATAATTCTGCAGCAAAAACACAACAATTATTCTATACAGAAATAGAAAACAAACCATTAAACACAATGCACAGGTATATAAACTGGCAACACGATCAATCAGTTCTTGTACATGTACTGTAAGTCA
>NW_003559401.1:0-919 GCF_000090795.2 Amphimedon queenslandica
TATGTGGCAGTACCTGTCAGTCTGTGTGTTAACACAAGTTTAAACCATAAACGCACACAATACCGACACTCTTATAGACACTAACAATACTGACTCTCTTATAGACACAAACAATACTGCCACTGCTTATAGACACAAAAAATACTAACACTCTTATAAACACAAACAATACTGACAATCTTATGAACACAAACAATACTAACACTCTTATAAACACAAACAATACTAACACTCTTATAGACACAAACAATACTTACACTCTTATAGACACAAACAATACTAACACTCTTATAGACACAAACAATACTGACGCTCTTATAGACACAAACAATACTAACACTCTTATAGACACAAACAATACTAACACTCTTATAGACACAAACAATACTAACACTCTTATAGACACAAACAATACTGACGCTCTTATAGACACAAACAATACTAACACTCATATAATAAATAAGCTAACCTGCTTTGTACAACTCAGTGAAAACTGTCGTCCCATCCATGTGTTACAGCCTAACCAATCACACTTAGATCTAAAGGACATGTATATACCTAGCAGTAAAGAATGGTAAACAACAGAAAAAAACAGAAAACTGACTTTAGTATCCATAAAATTAACAAAACGTGAACCATGGGAGTGGCTGGGTGTGGTTAGAAAATTCGAACTTAAGAGTGTTGAATTTAGTGTGTTGAATTTAGAAAGAGCTCAGCTAGTGTGTTGTATTTATAATTCAGCACATCTATTTGTCATATAACACATCCAAGTACGTAGCANATAACATTGTGTGTAAATTACTGAAAACAACAATAGCTCCACTATTCAGCATAAAAATCAATTTTTAATAAAATTAAACTCAAACTTTCTACATAACATGAAAAATAAGTACTGTATAGCAGGAAATTTTGGAGGGAG
>NW_003559402.1:0-918 GCF_000090795.2 Amphimedon queenslandica
TCTCTGTGTGTGTATAGAATGTAATGCTATGATCAGTAGTAATGATATCAAAGGAACCAATGATGTACACAGTACTAGTGCTACTGGTGAGTGTACATACATGTATACTCAATAATTGATTATTAAGAATGTATCATAATTCATAGATTAGTATACCATATACAGCTACAATGAATAATATTAAATAAATGAATAATATTTTAGTATTCTTATGGGAAATTATGAATTATTTTTACTTTTTTGTCAACAACAGGACCAGCTCCTCCTCCTGGTACAAACAAGCCATTGATAGGAGGTCCTCCACTCTCTCCTATTGCATTAATGGATATACCAGATGATAGACCAACAGTATCTGAATTGATAGAGTTTCATGAGTTATTGATCAAAGGACAACTGGAGGAGTCTCTACCACTGCTTGATGCTGATACTATAAGAAAGATTAAAAATGCTGTTAATGATCATGAAGGATTGTCTCTTCTTATAAGAGCATTTGAAGAACATCCAACACTGCTACATGAAATGAGAGTAGCTACTGGAAAAATAAAAGGTATATATTTATTACAATGAAAGTTTAAAATAAAAAACATTTAGTTTTATCACAAAAGACACTCAAGAATCTTCCACCAGCACCTATGCAGCTGACACCACCAGTGCCTAAACTACACCAAAAATCACTACCTACATGTACACCAGCTTCACCTCCAGCACAGAATACACAACCACCTCCTCTACCTCCAAGACGTCATAAAAAACCTTCTACAACTGAAACACCATCAACACCAAAATCAAGAAGTAAAACTGGTCCATCATCACAACCACAAGTAATTGTTGCAATACCAGCAGCTCTGCCTTCACCAGAATACATTACAATGAGAGAAATGTTAGCTGATCTAGTCGATCTGTTGGCAGGAAATGCTC
>NW_003559403.1:0-918 GCF_000090795.2 Amphimedon queenslandica
GAAATGTGATCATTTTTCATGTCATTCTTCTGATATGAAGTGTGTAAATACCACAACACAAATTCCTTTAAGCTCAAAATAACAAGTGTGAACAAAATAGAAGAAATACAGACCATACAAATTTTATATTAAATTTTCCTATTGTAGATATGTTAATTACATAGCTAAAAGTTACAGACCTCTCAGATTGCCTCCTCACTCAGGGCGGTCTACCACCAGCCCACCAGCTGTTCCTGTTTATGAAGAAGTCGATTCAGCAAGAAGAGCAGCTGAAGAAGAAGTGAGTGAAAACTAAAGCACGATCAATGTCTATTTTTAGTTACAAAATCTATTTTTAGTTACAAATCTATTTTTAGTTACAAATCTATTTTTAGTTACAAATCTATTTTTAGTCACATGAATGAGCTCATATGAGCATGACTATTATATTTACACTAATTATCTCTCTCTCCCTCTCTCTCTCTCTCTCTCTCTCTCCCTCCCTCTCTCTCTCCCCCTCTCTCTCCCTCCCTCCCTCCCTCCCTCCCTCTCTCTCTCTATTTCAGATGAACAATATGGCCAATACTGCTACCCTAGGAAACGTATGGCCACCGAACGGAGCCTCAGCGAGAGACCCATCACAGGCCAATATGATAAACTCACCTGCCCCTCCCTCCCAGAACGAGATACAATATGCTGATGCACTTATGACAGAAATCACTGTTTAACAAAATAAAATGACATCTTTTTTTTAACAGATAAATGTCCTTTTTCGATCTTCCAATAATACCCCTTTCTCTTCCTCTCTCTCTCTCTTTTTTTCTTTCAGTCAAAATCTCTTTAATTAGCATAAATATCAGTTGACTATGTGTGCTATGTGTACATGAAATTATTATTAATTTATTATTATTATTATTAATTATTATTATTATTTTGCAA
>NW_003559404.1:0-917 GCF_000090795.2 Amphimedon queenslandica
AGCAGAATGCAAATTTGGCAAGTAGGATATTATTGGATTCATTTGGAAACTAGAAGAATACTCTACGCAGACATGTAACAGGCTATCATAGGGCTGTTAGACACTCTCCCTCCCCCTTATCTACTCTTGAGAATACTAGAGAAGTAAGTTAGGTGAATCTCTCATTAAGTGTCACCCTTATTCATCTTTGTTAGACTTTCTCTTCTGCACAAAATACTGCTTCTCTATTCTCTCTGAGTTTTGAGTGTTAAGCAGCATTAGACTTGGAACCACATATCATCCGTAACATCACCTCCATTTCCCATTATTACACCTTAAACAATCACCTCTCCCTCCTATTTTAACCTGGCACTACACATCACCTCCCTATTGTCTGTCACTGCTAAGTGACCCGTAATAATGACCTTCCACTTGTCTCTTACTCGAGTGCAAGCTGGTGCAAGTACGTCACAATCAATTATTAGCATTTATGAGCAACACCAGCATGATATTGTATAAGGTGGTTGCATGACTACTCAGCACAAAATTAAACTTTTCCTAATGCCTTATAGTTATTAATAAACATGTCTATGCTAAAATTCAGTTCAACTTTAGCCTGAAGCATGTGTCAGTTGGTAAAATTAACTGAACTTTCAATTAAACATTAACTGACTGGCCTAGTGTGATATTGTTAAGCTAGGTATGTAGTCAATGTAACTGCCAATGTTTTATGATAAAGTAAATATAAAATAAAGATTTTAATTTTGCAGTAATTAATTTTTTTGCTGGATTTTGTGGCAAGTATAAGCCAGTCTCTAATCACAAAATTTTTGAAATACTGTACTTTCTTATACTGTATTAATAATGTAGCAAGTAATGAAAATTGATAGTGTTTCCTGCTAATATCATTTTAGATTCTCCAAGTGTGATTCTTCAGT
>NW_003559405.1:0-916 GCF_000090795.2 Amphimedon queenslandica
TTAAATATCTTAATGCAATCAGAGCAGTATTTGTAATCACGTAAAAGGAATACTTTCAAATAAAAATGATAGGTGGTAGCAATTTTTGGCCAATAGAATATTTTATATAGTTTTGGTAATATCATAATTATCATTTTTACACAATGAAAATAATTGTTATTTGTGAGGCGACTTTCATTGTTTAAATTTTACAACTATATGTATGTTTTCAATGCAGATTGTAACTCATTTCATTGCAACTAGATCTAGATGCAGTATAATTTATTCTATGACCAATGACTGAAGGCTTTTGATATCATCACTGAAATCTCATACATTCAAAGTTTAAAATTATTACAGTTAAAAATAGTTATTTTTACTTTATAAAGAGTTAAACATTGCAACAAATAAAGATTGAATGGAATAGAAGAACAAGAGGACTGATCCGGGGGAAGTTATGGTGTATATTCTGAATTCTTGGGAGTTGATCCGCATTCTAGGCACACGCCCGTGCACGTTCCGCGCGTTCACGTGCTTGGTTCAGCGTGCGGAACGATCCGCAGCAATCCGCACTGATCCGCATTCTAGTAACGCCCGAGTCATCAGGTGAACTTAAGAGCCGGGGAGCGGCTCACCAAGGCACCAGCACACTGAGCACAGGGGGAGCTTTTCCCCCTCGAGGGTTAAAATGCCACAACAGGGACAGCAATAAATTGGTGGCCCATAGAACTGCTAACAGCCTGTACCCCTATAACCTTTGTGAGAGTAGCCTGGACACAGCACAACAGCATCTGTCTAGTGTGTTCATCAACAGTCAAGGGGAACTGTAGAATCAGGGGCTTTATCCGGAGACCTGCCTGGAATAAGAATCCAGATGGGAGACATTGGATCAACAATCAGACTAGAAACTGGATCCACGCAGTAGTTCAAAGATGAA
>NW_003559406.1:0-916 GCF_000090795.2 Amphimedon queenslandica
ATTGGTATCACGTGATGAAAAATGGCAGCTTTCTGATGATTGTATCACAAAACTAGCTACTACTGCAGAAACTAGAGAGATCTATGACGACCCTTGACGGTTGTTAAAATCACCGTTGTATGGAGAATATTTCTTCTTTAATTGTAGACATGAATATAAGAAGGAGAAAGAGACAGTGCATCTTAACTTTGATTCTCTTCTTTACTTCATCAGATAAATCAATCTTCGCTAGTTTAAGATGTTAAAAATTACTGCACCTATCATAGTTTCTAGTGAATTAATGAAAGTCCCATTGACTCTATCTTGATGCTCTAAATTATTGTTAGAAGTGGTACTTGTGGAAGAATTTGGCCATTTTGCATCACGTGATACCAATGGAATGCAATTGAACTTTGCAATTATTAATCAAAGGTCAACCGTGTCCTACCTCCTCTGGTCCATTGCGATGCTGTTCGGGATTGAGCAGAGGCGTCGCTGCCTAAGGGGCAGGTAGGGCAGTTGCCCCACCAATATTTTGAAGATCAGTAGCCATTTTTATTAAAATCAGTTATTAATTCATTTAATAACTATCCAGGAAAGACTCATTCACTGCTTTCTTCTTCACACACACCAACAACTGACTCATAATGTAGAAATACAGTTGGTAGTTAAGCAATTTATTGCTGGAAATGAACGCCATTATGAATTTGGGCGTCAAAAGTTAATCAACCAATCAATTAATTGACCAAAATGACCACACCCATCATGAAATGAATTAGATATGGTAAAATTTTTCGCGCGCTTCGCGCGCGAAAAGATTCCTCCTCCTTTATGGGATGGGTATAAAGTTCGGACCGGACCGGACCGCCGGACCAATTATACGGAGTAAATTTACTGCCGGACTGAAGAATACGGTAGTGCTGGGCGATATGAAAAT
>NW_003559407.1:0-916 GCF_000090795.2 Amphimedon queenslandica
ACAATAAAGAAGTGAAGTGCAGCAGCACTAATGTTATTTTAGGTGCATATATACATACTGTGCAGGGACCCAATAAAAGTAGGAGTAGGAATATCAAAAATACAAAGAATTAATCAAATCTTCTTACTAAAGGTAATAAAAAACTAACTAAAAATGCAGTAGTAATAATTAAAATATCAAAAATACAAAGAATTAATCAAATCTTCATCCTTTTCAATGAATCTATTACTTGAGCCATAGTAGGACGAGTTCTAGGATTAGCATTAAGTCCTCTTTGTATGAGAGACTTTATATCAGACCAAGAAACACTACCAGATTGTACTTCTCTCTCTGCTGTCGTCATTTCTGGTTGAGAGCACAAAGTCATTTCCATAAGGAGAACAGAGTAACTGTAAACATCCATTGCTGGACTGTGTTGATCAGGATCACGAGCTTCTGGTGCAGCATATGCAACATTGCCTGGCATAACAGTACCAATATTCTCAGCTTGCACTACTTTAGCTGTACCATAATCTGCTACTTTAGCTTCATAACCGGCAGGTCCAGTGCAAGGCTTTAATAATACGTTAGGACTGCCGACATCTCTGTGAATAATAGGCTGAGGCTTAAACAGGTGAAGGTAGTTGAGGCCTAAAGCTACATCTTGAGCAATACTCAGAATCTGTTGATTGGTTAACTCAGTCTCCTGAAGCTTTTTATAAAGACTAATGCTCATGAGCTCGGTCAAGATAAGAGGATTGCCCACTTTAGTTGCACCGATAAACTGGACCAGTTTAGGATGACGTACTCGTGATGCTATACTCATTTCCCTGGAGAAGAGACTTCGATTATAATTTGAGATGATGATAGTATGAAGTGACTTGACAGCTACTCTTAAACCTCTAAAGATACCAACTGTAACCACAGCATAAGATCC
>NW_003559408.1:0-916 GCF_000090795.2 Amphimedon queenslandica
CTGACTTCACCAGAAAGAGCTTAAATAATAACACAAAATTTTAAAAAGTAGAACATAACACAGGAGTAAGTAGCAGTAATGTTACAGGGAAATTAACTGGCAAAATATGCTGTTTGCATTATAAAAAGAATTCATTCATGCAGGTGATAATGATAAAATAAACGAGACACCTACGGTGCATGGCCTCGCCCTATAGCTGCTATGGTGCATGCCCTCACTGCAATAGCTGTTTGATTATCAGCATGAAGAGAGTCTGCTCAACACTAGCTTCCTGCAGTTGCATGCACTTGCTCTTGAATACCTGCAGAAGTAGCAGCACTGCAGCACATACATGCAAGCAGCTCCAGCATGTAGATTGAAAGGTGTGGCATACATCATCAACTGCAATGATGGCAGCAAGAAGACCATGTGAGAAAGAAGCTTAACTTTTTCTTTACTAATCATCAATATATGATAAACTTGCTGACAGAAAGTTGTTGCCTTCATGTATTTGAGATAGTATAGGTACTTTAGTACCTATAACCCAGCAAGTTGTTGCTCTAGCGCTTCACAAACAAGATCCAGGACAACTGTAACTCTTCACCAAGTAAGATTTAGAGAAATCTGTTCATATCTTTTGAAGGCCATGTTCTAATTTACTGGAAAATGCTACCAGCTATCTCTAGAGTGCCAACACAACGGAACTTGACTCAAATACTTGATTTTCTCACTTTGAAGCTTCTTGTACCTAGCGCTGATATTTGAGCAACACAAAACAGTTAAGCAAGACTTTTTAAGGTAAAGAAGAAATATCTAGGAGCTTAGAACACGCTATGCTAAAGTTATAGTTTATTAAAGACAAATTTCGCTTGTACAGAATGAATGAACGAGAGCACTAAAGTGCATACCCTCGACACAATCTGTATGTAACAGTTCA
>NW_003559409.1:0-915 GCF_000090795.2 Amphimedon queenslandica
TAAAACTAAACTCGCTTACAAGGTAACAGAAATGCCTGAAGTTATAATAGTCTCGGATCAACTTGGCTTCATCATGGAGGCTACTTGTACTTCTGCTAATCGTACATACACACTCACCCGATTGTGTCCTTCTTCTAAATCTCCTGGTACTGAGCTAGTCTGCACTGAGAGGGTTTCCTCTAGAGCTATTGATGGGAAGGTTGAAGAGGAGAATGCATGCACTGGTACTAAAGTTGGTACTGTGGTGTGTTACACTGGAGCTGCTGGGTGTTGGGTAAGTACCTTCTTTACGTTTGGTCTTTCTGCTCCAGCTTGTTCCGCTGCTACTGCTGGCTGTGGTGCACTGAGCGCTGGTAGCTATCTTGCTTGTAATAAACCAAAGAAGAGGAAGAAGAAAGGAAAGTTTGTTTGTACCGAGTTGTTTCGTCAAGGCTACCTCTCTCCTGACATCATGCTCGCTGATATGAGCTTTGCTGAGCATTACAGCAAAGACTACCCTATCACACGTAAAGGGTATGACATTATAGGACCAGCCCTAGCGACCATCATGAGTTCTTCTAAAGGTATGACTGATGCTGTGAGATCCTTTGCTGTTCCTTGGGCGGAGCAGATGGCGTACGAAGAAGGATACCTTGAGACTGGGAATGAACGTGGGGTATTGGTGATGAATATTGGGTCAATCATTTGTGCTACAGTAGGAGGATTGTATTTATACTCTTACTACATACTGGGTAAGTGTTGATAACTATAGCGTATCTCTTATTAATGGTCATTGTTTAGGAGGGATTTTGATGCTAGTTTCAGCTGCATTGGCAAGGAAGATTAATTTCAAGCCATTGGTTCCTCTCCCAAAGAAGAACAACTGATTGTGAACAATAACTTCAATGAGTATTGTAGTTAGGCACTTTTTAGTAT
>NW_003559410.1:0-915 GCF_000090795.2 Amphimedon queenslandica
CAGCATTCATAATGCAACCACTATTGGAATCAGGACAATTACAACCTAGTTATAATAATTTAAATAATAATGATGATTAATAATTAGTATGTTCTTACTTGAATCGTCATCATGATTCATACCAAAAGTGTGTCCCATTTCATGAGCAGCAATGGTAGCAACTGATGCAACACTACCTCTTGTATCCTATAAATTAATAAATTATTCCTTTACAGACAAATAAATTAATAGACTGTGGGTTTTCTGATTATGGATCACGGGGAAAAGAGAGGGGGAACAATAATAACAATTATAAGTAATAAAATTAGTTATATACACAGTTTTAGTCAGCACAGTAACACATGATTAAAGTGTCTTAAAATAAACACAATCACCAACTAACTTGAGTTAAGCCAACAGATGAATCAAAATTGCACATTGTACCAACATAAGCTATACCTACTGTATTACCATCCAGATTAATACCACTGTGAATAAATGATGTAAATTATTATTATTTGTAGTAAAAGAGACTCACGTGATCAATTGGGTGCTATCATGAGTGATGGATTTGAATGCTGTGGTGGTAGTGTGGTATTCACGGAACAGTCTCAGTAGAGTGTTTGGTACTGAACTGAATGATATCTCTTGTCGTGTTGTCCATGTCAACGAATAAACAATCACAACACGAACATTAATAGACTGATACAACTAGAGGGAGAGAGAAATAAATTTAAAAAAATAGAAATATGATTCAAACGAGAGAATGAAAGATGAAATGTAGAAAGAGCACTAGTCATTAGCAGTGATCCTTACCATGTCAACGTGACTAAATATTTCTATTGCCCTCAATACAACAGCACTGATGTTCCTTCCATAAGCAATGTACTATAAACAAAAACATAATATTTGGATTCCAGTCACACAACAAAATTG
>NW_003559411.1:0-915 GCF_000090795.2 Amphimedon queenslandica
GGAGCAAAAAAGAAAATTTACAAAAATATATTTTACCATGAAAATAAGCTGTTTTATGATGCAATGTACATGTACATACTGTGTCATTTCATAATGTTAGTATGTTACATGTATTATCATCATTAATGATATGATTTGTTTGTCCGTAGTCAGTGCACATACATGTGTGTATGTACATGTACAGTATAATATTTGTCACTATTCCAACATGTACAGGTATGTGTACTTATAAGTGTCTAAAATGCAATATTTCATATGCAGCATCTGATATGAGTCCATGCACTTTGCATGTACAGTTTAATCTGTTCATGCTGTGTTTTATTATTGTTTATTTGATTTACTGTAGAATAAGAAATTGTATGAATCTGCTAAAGAAGGGAACATTAATAGCGTTCAGTCATTATTATCACAAGGAGCTAATGTAAATTATCAGGATCAGGATTCTTGGGTAAGTCAATATACACTCAAGTAAAGAGTAGTGAACAAAATTATTTTATGTTGATCAATAATTTGTTGTTTGCATGTACAGTACATGTATGCATGCATGTACTTTGGCCTTGTGGAGTTGTGGATATTATAAATGAGTTCATTGGCCTCACCAGTGATTAGCATGGGTGAGGACTACCATCTTGCTCCAAATTTTTGTCAGTCACTAGTTTTGTCAAATTTTAATTACTTGTTAACACAATCGGCACTAATATCAGATAATTTTGATCAACAGTCCTGAATCAGGCATGATAACTCTTGGGCTTGTACTGTCAGTTTGCAGCCACACCCAGACGCCTTTAAATTTTCAAACAAAGCTAGTCAAACCTGAAGCAAATCAAATAACTTGTACATGTATATTATTTAACTTTAATGTGAATCAAACGGTAGTTATGTAGGAAAGATTTGAAATTATTAATTTATGTGTAT
>NW_003559412.1:0-914 GCF_000090795.2 Amphimedon queenslandica
CTAGCATGCTTTATTTTGGGGTAAAGATACATTGTGTAAGTCATATGATGAGAAAAAACTGCAGTTATCAAAGTTTCAAGATGTTTGTAGGTACATGTATATCATTTTTATTACCATGTGCCATCAATTTTATGTTATACCCATATACAGGTATGCTTTTGTTCATCATCATTGACAAGATACCAGCTAGTCCTGTAAACTACTGGATAAAAGAATTAAATCTTCAGGAAAATGATTATTTACAGCTAGAAGGAACCCATCACCTTTCAGACAAGCATGTCATAGCTACTGCTAAACTACTGTCAAAACAATTCCCAGACATGCCAATGATTCAGTCGTGTTTGTATACTCAGAAACTAAGTCTCATTCAGCTGGCTAAAAATGATTCATTATTTTTCCACAACTTTGGGGACCATTGGGTTACTAGTCATTTTATGGATGGCATTGCTTTTCTTTATGACTCGTTCTACACAGAGATCATTCACTCAGAGTTAAAGAAGCAGCTCATTGCCCTCAATGGATCTGCTATGGTAAAAGTACCGTGGTTGGTGAAGCAAAAGGTGATAAGGAATGTGCCTGCTTTGCAGTAGCATACGCAGTATCTATTCTTTATGTAAATGATCCTGCTAACAATATATTCGATCAGTCACACATGAGACAACACATGATTGAATGTCTCAAAAACATATTTTACATGCCATTCCCATCTATGACATGAAAATCATGATGCAATGTATCAGATTATGTTACCCAACTACATTGATTATTACAAACAAGTTAACAAATGTATGTTATTTAATGTTCAAAGTTATTGTATTGGTCTAGGTAGCTAATTATACTTGCAAAATGCATGGTGGAATGCTAAAGGTGACCAGATAAATGTTGCGTAGCTATCCCATATTGCAGGAAATTTT
>NW_003559413.1:0-913 GCF_000090795.2 Amphimedon queenslandica
AGTCAGAGGTAAATTCCAAAAAAAATTAGAAGAAATCCAAAAAAAAATTTCAAAAATTAATGAAAATTTCAATAAAATCAGAAAAAATTCCAAAACAGTCAGAAAAAATTCCAAAAATATCAGAAGAATTCCAAAAAAATGTCAGAAAAAATTACCTGGAAAAATTTCCAAATACAGTCATAAAAAATTTCAAATAAAATTAGAAAATTTTTCAAAAAGAGGACAGAAAATATTTCAAAAAAAGACAGAAAATATTCCAGAAAGAAGGGAGAGAAAATTCCAGAGCATGGCAATAGTTTTTTAGCATTTTTATAATTCTTAAAACTGTTTTAAATCAAAAAATCAATACGTAATACAATCATGGAGGGACGTGTTGAAACATCACTATTTTCAATCAGCTATCTGACAAATATATATCATTTGAAAAGGACGTAAGGAACCCCCTTGTAAACCCTAAACCAGGAAATGGCAAAAAGGACCTAGAAATTGAAAAATTGGACCCCGGATTGGCAAAAAGGGACCCGAAATTGGCTGAGAGTGACCCAGAAATGGCAAAAAGTAACCCAAAAATGGCAAAAATGGAACCCAGAAATTGCAAAAAGGGACCCGGAAATGGCAAAGAGGAACCAAGAAAATGGCAAAATGGAACCCAGAAATTGCAAAACGAGACACAGAAATGGCAAAAATGGACAACCAAATGGCAAAATGGGGCAACAAAATGGCAAAACCGGACCCGGAAATGGCAAAACATGACCCGGAAATAGCAAAACAACCTGGAAATGGCAAAACGGGACCCCGAAATGGCTAAACAGGACTAAGAAATGGCAAAAAGGATCCAGAAATGGCAAGAAAGGGACAAGGAAATGGCAAAATGGAACCCGGAAATGACAAAATGGGACCCAGAAATGGCAAA
>NW_003559414.1:0-912 GCF_000090795.2 Amphimedon queenslandica
TGGGACTACAATAGAGTGGGTTTCATAGATTGCTATCGATTTCATCAAAGAATGAGCAGCTGTCACAACTAATTCCCAACCAATAATTCTTGCTATTATAATTATTAGTATATTATTAGTATTCTTATTACATTTCCAACGTAGACGGAACGAGAGTCTGATTCCAATTTCTCCTCCATCGTAGGAAAGTTATTAGTTTGAGCTATAAGAAAGAAATAATAAATCACAAAATTTAAAAATCTTTTTACCCCACCTGGTTTAGATCCCATTAGTTCCTTCTCCACCTCTCCCTGCATCTCCTTCAACTTTTCAGCTTCTTCTTCCATCTCCTTTACCCTTGCCTTAATCGCCTCTATCTCCTAATTAATAATAATTCCTTAGCCACACCCTTTAATAAATCATGAATATTAAGTAGGAGGAGTTCTGTCAATTAGAGATGGGCGAATCCAGAAATTTGCATTCGATTCCGATTCTGAATACTTTTGAGACTGGAATAGATGGAATTCGAATACCGATTCTGAGTACTACATCTGCGCATGTGCAAAGCCACGTGGTATCAATTACAGCAATAAAAATGCAATAATAATGAATAATTAAGGCATTAACTACTGATTAATTAACTATTATTAATATTTAAAGGTGTGGTTGGGTGTGGCTTGATTTGGAATCGTTTCAAACGATTCCCACTTCTCTTTCGATACGAGTACAATTCCATTCGGAATCGAAGGATCGAATACTCCGGACTCGGAATCGCCCATCACTACTGTCAATACATACAAGATAGATCAATTGAGGGAGAGAGTATTATTTTGTTAATTTTATGTTAATTGGGAAATTCTATATTGGCAATTTTGTGAAAATGGCCACATGTTGTTGAGCATGCTTAGATTAAAACAAAATGGCGGATTTTAT
>NW_003559415.1:0-911 GCF_000090795.2 Amphimedon queenslandica
TCTCTCTCTACTTTCTACTCTGCTTTAACTTATAATGAAACATTATCAATTCATTGGCATAGGCAGACTAAGAAAGAAAGTTAGGTAAGGGGAAAATGGTGGGTGTGCAAAGCGCGCCAAAATCTTGGCCAAACCCTTTTTGCCACCTGAAATATGGAGATTTTGCACTATTTAACATGCATCATGCATGCACACACAATCGGGATAAAGCCAGTTAACAAGAAATGAGGAGGAAACTCGACTCTGAGTATGATACCTGGAGTTTTTGTGAGAGACAGCAAACTTGATGACTACCTCGTTTATGCAGTCCCAGAGCTTAGAAGACATATTTCTTTCTATAATGAGAGATAGAGGTGCAAACAGCATGGAAGATTGACGTTTGCTCGCCATTTCAAAAATTAACTTGGGAGTCACTAATAATTAACTTGATATCATAATTCATAACTTGAATAAATTGGCTGCTGCTAGAGCTCAGGCTCTCTCTGCTTCTTCCTCACTCCTCAGGCTGAGTGATGTCACAGACTGACATTATAGTTCCAGTGTCCAATTACACCTGTAATAATTATAGTCTGACAGTCTCACTCACAGTGGCACACTCAGTCTTGCCCAACCACCTTGCCCAAGCTTCTGCCCTCACTGTCTTTGCCGACAGGTCAGCTCACAGAGTCAGGTCGGGCATTGCCCCTATATGCCCGACCCTGCCTACACCTATGTATCAATTACCTGCACTACCTGCATTACCAATATTACCTATACATTACCAGTACTACCTGCAATACCAGTCTTAACAGCAATACTAGTGTTACATACAATACCCAGTATTGCTTAACCATTATTACCTGCAATACCATTTTTACCTGCATTACCAATATTACTTGCATAACCATTATTACCTGCAATACTAATATTAC
>NW_003559416.1:0-911 GCF_000090795.2 Amphimedon queenslandica
CACTTATACGGATAATTATATTTGAGCATACATGTATGTACATTTGTGTCGTATTTACTCAGGATAAAACTATAAATTACAAATTGACATGCTCACCAACATTCAACCTCTCTAAAACTTAAATTGAATCAAAGAATGCTACAATGCATGCAAGTGACACCTCCTAAAAGTGGTTAGTGTATGCTATCATGATGCTATATTAATATGGACAGTAGCTCTATATGGCTTAATACATGATTTAAACCAAGCTTACATACCTGTTAAACTGACTGATCCTTCAAGTGAAACGCTAGCTAGACTACTGTCATGTGAGGGTGTACATGTAGCTTCTCCAGTAGTAGCTGGTAGAGGATGCTTACGGGCTATTTCATCAGCTAATGCTGGATCACCTCCTCCTTCTTTAACAGCTACACACACTCTCCTCCAGCAAGGGATGCCATAATGCTTATAATCATAATTTTTCTTCAACCAATACTCTAAAACAGTTTGAAGGCACGAGATTGTGTTGCCTTGAGAATTAGCTTCTATAGTGCTGATGTCATCTATTTTCAAACGTAATGAAATGGCAAACGACTTCCAATGTGCAGAAAGTGGCTTAATTTTATCATAAACATGATGAAACTGGGTAATATCTATGTAATGACAGATAATGCAACATTTCACTCATTTAAATACCTATTAAAAACTCACTTAATTCTTTGTCACAAACATCAATAAATTCTGAAAAAGAAGAACCCTGCTCCTGCTTCTGCATGGCCACACTTCGGTAAAAAATTAATACTAAAAATGAAGGAGGAGCTAGATAAATATGCCCTGCCCAATGCCCATGCCCACAAAAGCATGGCTGCTGTCAAGAGGGAACTTCATGATAAGTTTTGGGTGGTCGGTGTACCTCCAGTAGTCTTCTCTGA
>NW_003559417.1:0-910 GCF_000090795.2 Amphimedon queenslandica
GGTGAAGTAGAACGAACGATCTACACTCATTCGACCAGACCCTCCCGTTGAGGGAGGGGCTGGCTACGCGGGACTAGTCAACCAGACCCAACCCGGAGCATAGGCGGCGGCAGGATTTAAGGGTAGGGTCTCAAAAGCGGACGGACGACGGACCCGCCCCGCCCGAAAAAGGACGGACGGACGGACTGATGCGGACCCGACAGGACCATAAATATCCATGTAAAGGACAATCATTCATGGATAGTCTGTCTTTAAAACACTTCTATACTTGGACAATAAATTTATGTACGTATTAACTATGCTAGGATCAATAGAAGAGGTCATGTTAGCGAAAATTTAACTTTATCAATGCAAAATTGCTACTACAGGCTGCATGAAGCATCACAATACTAAACCATCACTTGAATTCTATTTGTTATTTTTAATAGGAGTTCAGTGGCACCATTTTAATGATTTTTCTATATTATTTGGTGTAAGTCTAATAATAAACATAGTGAAATTTTATGATTAATTTTTATCAGTGCTATTGCATGCAACACTATACTGAGATACTGATTTCATTTAATTACACAATTAAAATAATAATAGTTCAATATCCTTGAAATCACTGCTCTTTAAAGATAAGGACACCTTTTGAAATAGTAGTTATATTGAGCTTTAGAATCCAGCCTAAAAAGTAGTTATCCTACGTAATAAATGTAAATATTATAATTACTTCTAGTATATTTATTTTTGTCATACCTGGGGTAGGAATGCCACACTTTTTTTGCGGATCCCTTTTCAATGCTTGTAAATCATTGTAAAGAGTTGCTTAGCACTAAGCAACTCTGGTTGCAACGCTAATAGTTATTGTCTTCCACCTATATAAAAATGATATTCCATTTCAATAGCAAATTGTACCTGAAACTGT
>NW_003559418.1:0-909 GCF_000090795.2 Amphimedon queenslandica
CGACTATATACAGGCTTCTCTTATGTTACATGAATAATTTGAGAATAATAGCCATAAATACAGAAGAATAATTACAAAAAAATTAAGAATTTGGGAATAGAATAATAGGAAATTTTTTGGGAATAATCCCCTCAGGCCTACTGACTAGCCATTAATTGCAGTACGTTAGCCATTAGTAAAAGTCCGCATATCTTTGTAGTTTAGGGTGTGGCCATTTTTAACCACACCCTCTCACGTTTTAGCACGTGGATTATGGCTGCTAGTAAATCAAGATAATTTTTCTTTACAATGATCATGTTTATCAAGACAAGTCATACAAGTGAAGACATTTATCCACAACCATAACATATAATACTTTTTTAGAGTGTATTTATTGACTCTGTGCTTTACTATAGTTATATTTTTACACAATAGTTATTACTATCTAGGCTAAAATACAGTGAAAGCAAAAAATTAATGTTACAACTGATAATTAATACAGTGCAAGCAAAATAATTAATTTTATAACTCATAATTGATGTGAGTGAGAGAAACAGAGCTATAAAGACAGTATTGGTCACAAAAATGGAGGTTTAATGTTAGACTCTGATCTTCATACAATGCACACACACATTGTCATGTGAACAAGCTACATGTACCCATAAATTACATTTTTCACATTCTATCCACTCAACTACATCCTCTTGATTTTGATCATCTACTTTAAGACATACACCACAAACTTCAATCGAGTTTGACGTCATTAACATATTCTCCTTTGCTCTCTTCTCCTCCTCTGCAGTAGGCTTAGCCCATCTTGATAACGATACCCTCTTCTTCTTAGTACTTCGAAACCTTAATTGTTTCTCACTGTTTGAATTTGGTGCTGGCCTTTTTCGAAGTTGGCAAAACTTGTTCTCTATTATTTTT
>NW_003559419.1:0-909 GCF_000090795.2 Amphimedon queenslandica
CTAAAACTATTCTGATTTCTGTTACCAAAGAAGTAAAATCTCTTTTTAAATTTTGAATGTTCTTTAAAACTTCACTTTCTGAACTGATCCTGACAGTTACTTCATTTTGAGCTCTTTTAATGCTAACTTGACTTTCATGTATTGAATCTGTTAATAAAGAGAATAAAATTAACATTTTATTTAGCATTATTCAGATTCTTTACTTGTCACTTCATGTTTATCAAAACTATGTAACTGTATTAGTAGAGGAATGTCTAAACAAAGTTGACTAAAAACATATGCATCATAAAAAGACATTATTTACTTTGGTCATTTGATAGTCTATCAGAAATTACAGTTAGACCAACTTCATTTAATGAAGTAATGAAAGACAAGAACACACCACCAGGATTAGAATGGGTCTTAAGTATTGACAATAATGAATAAACTAATTTATTAGCTCTGTCATAAGGAGAAAGACAAGTATTCTGAACTGCAATATGTACTGCTTCAGGAATACACTCCAGTGAGAAAAGAGAATCATTCAATTGAGATATGACTTCAACATTTCCAGCTAATGTGATACAGATATTGGCTAAATTCTTCTTTAATGCGTCATACTCTATTTTATTTAATATAAAATTAATTTGTAACATACACTCATTTTTTACCTCTTTCTGTTGATAAACCAGTTTCATTGCTATGAGGAGACATAGGCTCAGGCTGGGAATTTTTTTCTTGCAATAAAATTGACAAAGGATGTTGCTCTGGCATTGTTCTGTTGCTCTTGGCTTGAATTTTATTGGAAGAAACAACTTCATGTGAAGAGTCTACAGACACTGCGTACATCAGATGTAAAAATCAATAAAATAAATTTACATGTATTTACCTTCTTCTAATTGAAGTTAATACTGACCATTCTGCTGCTAA
>NW_003559420.1:0-909 GCF_000090795.2 Amphimedon queenslandica
GATGAAGAATTTGAGGGCAATTTAAGTACCATGTTGGCTCCAATACGGGGCACAAATCAATATTGGTTCCGTGTGAAAGGTGAAGTCAAAGCAATGATTGCTGAGTATGGCTCACCAACGCTTTTCCTTACTTTAAGTTGTGCTGAATATGATTCAGCTGATATAGCACAATATTTAAGAAAAGTAAATAATGCACCACAATCATATAGTATTTCTAGATTATGTACTGAGGACCCTGTTTCAGTATCGCGACAATTTTCATACAAATTTAAGGATTTCTTTAACATAGTCATTCTCCAGAGAGGTGTTCTAGGCAAAGTAGAGCAATATTATGTTAAAAAAGAATATCAAATGCGTGGAGCACCTCATTATCACATCCTCCTATGGATTGAAAATGCACCTGTTGTCGGTATTGATCGTCCAGAAGAAGTCTGTTCTTTCATACAAGATAGGATTACCTGTCATATACCAGATAGTAATACGTCGCCTGATTTAAATTTTTTGGTAACAAAATACCAAATGCACAAGTGCAGCAAATACTGCAAGCGAAATATTAAAGTCGGCAAGACCTATGTATCTAGATGCCGATTTGATTTTCCTAGACCAGTACGAGATAGTATTTGCATCAATGATGTAGAAAACAGCTTGAAATCATGCAATAAAATATATTATCTCAAACGAAATGAAAAAGAAGTTCGAGTCAACGACTATAATCCTTTACTGTTGAAATTGTGGCGTGCAAATATGGACTTGCAATACATAGCTGAGAGGAGTCTTTCCTTAACAGAGTATGTAACTGGATATGTCACTAAAGCAGAAAAGAGTCACGCACAGGACTCATGGGATGAAGTCAGCAGCTGTGACAACATATACAGCAGGCTTTGGAAAATCGGACAAAAATTACTTCGA
>NW_003559421.1:0-909 GCF_000090795.2 Amphimedon queenslandica
TATTATTTTTTTTATTTTTATTTATTAATTATTATTTTATTATTATTATTATTGTTATTATTATTAAGAGAGTGAGAAAGGAATATTGTTATTATTATTATTATTATTATTATGATTATTATTATTATTATTTTCATTATTATTATTATTATTATCATTATTATTGTTATTATTATTATTATTATGAGAGTGAGAAAGGAATATTATTATTATTATTATTTATTATTATTATTATTATTATTATTATTGTTATTGTTATGAGAGTGAGAAAGGAATATTATTATTATTACCATTGTTATTATTATTATTATTTATTATTATTATTATTATTATTATTATTATTATTATAACAGAAATAGACACAATGTTACAGGCAGACTACACAAATATGGGGGAGTGAGTGATGGGAACCAACACCGCCAGAGATGCCGCAGGCATCTCACTCCCCAAACATTTGTGGGAATATGAAATAAAATAGGTAAAAATGCATTGAATGCAAGGTCTTAACAATAAAACATAACATTAACATAAGTGGGAATAATAAGAGCAAAAGGCCCAACATAACACAAACTCAAACAGGAAAAGTCACTGGGAAGCCATTAGAGTCTGGGCCACCCCCACCAGGGTACTCCTTGGAGTCAGAATATACCGAGAGAATGCCAATGACTTCCACCGACCCAGCACTTGGATAAGAGAGTCTTCGAGGCCACAAGCAGCCGCGGTAGTGGCTGCCCCAATACGAAAGCTGTGGCCATTAAAACAACTAACATCCATCCCTGATGCAGCTAATGCACCACGAATAGCAGCACAAATAAATGGTGGTCAAACTGAACCCGAGGCTAGCAGAGCTGCATTTCCCCCGAGCATGGGGTCCGCCTCCACACAGCAAATTGGTCCGCCCAGTCCCTA
>NW_003559422.1:0-908 GCF_000090795.2 Amphimedon queenslandica
CTACTCTTAGTACTCCAGAATCTAGTTATGACCTCACAGACTAGATATGTTCCTTACATATACTTCGTATACAATTATACACAAACAACAGGTACACCTGTTAGGATCAACAGCATTTCATGACAGTATAAGGTCTGTGTATGCTTGTACATGTACATGTACTTTGAACGATGTATCATAGTAGATGATAATACCTTTCATCTCCTTTAACAGCTTGCTTAATACTGTCAGGTAAATTAGATCTTAATTAGTACAGCCTATATTAATGATGAAGGATTAATGTCACTATAAATGAGAAGCTTTTATTCAATAACAAAAAAAGAAAATATACTGTCCCTGGACACTCTTTCTGGCAATAACAATATCTTTGTACCCTTTGACACAAATTCGGCATTCTACTTTCACATCTAAAGAACAAGCGTAACAGTGTAAAAAATATTCCTATACTTGATTTCACCACCTTGCAAGAATAACTGGATTTTATTAAGACTTATAGAGGTTCTCTCTACCTTCTAATGCTTCTAGAGAAGTCTTTAGACAGTATCTCTATGTAGTCTTGCTGTTAGAAAGCTCTTAACTTTGTCCCAAGTTTAAGCCGCCATTTTGTTTGCCGTGACCACACCCACTACGTAAAGGAGCGTGGGCAGATGGTTGCTAAGGCTTATGAATTTTGTTATTTCTCCAATACAACATGTATAGAAGAAATGTAAGTGTGGACATACAAATATATATACAAACATCGCAAGTGGGTGAAATCAATTATAGGAACGACCTGGGGGCTACGCCACCAGGTCGTTAAAAGGTTATTTCAATTAAATGTAAGTCTTCCTTTTAATGGTGAAAAGGCTTAGTATAGTTACAATTATTGTTTGGCTTTAAGTATAGTCACCTACATATTACAAAAGGGA
>NW_003559423.1:0-908 GCF_000090795.2 Amphimedon queenslandica
CAGGAGAATGTAGAGTAGTGATGCATGATATGACAATAGTGGTAAGTCCTAGCTGTGTCCACAGCAACCACCTCCTTGATTAGAGCCTGATGTCTTTCTGAAGAGCTGTTCATAGACAGTAAATCTGTTCTTGATTGATAACCTCTCACCCTATGATCAATAGTGACAAACAGTAGCTAACCCAATGATTACAAATACAAAAAAGGTCTTCCTTCTTGCATGCTTTGAAAAGCAGATGGAGTAATCCAATGATGACGAACACGGTTGAGAGAAAGCAAAAGTAGAGACCGCAAGACGTTAAAATTTTACGCTACGTGACTATGCAGCGTGACACGCCAAGCATACCAAAACATAATATAATATTATAGATTCACATATACAATAATTAGCATATGAACATTAGCTAAACTTAGAAACAGTTTAGGGTCATGTTTAGGACGGTTAAAATCTAACAAAATGTGTCATAAAATAGGAATGAGGACATGTGTAAATTTGGGTCACCTATATGAGGAGCATGCATGAATTAATTGTGTCATATAAGAAACATGTATATTAAGAACATGGTGTACTATTTTCAAATTATGAAACTAATTGTGCTAGTAACAATACACACTCACACTCAAGCCACGAAACACAACGCAGAAATAAAATTTCGCTAATTTCGTGTCAACTTTTATGCGTTATTTGCATCAAATCATCAGATTACGCATGCAGTTTTCACGTGACGTTGATCAAAAACCTACAATGAGAGTTATTGACTTATTTTGAAAGGTGAGGCAAACACTAAACAATTGATACTAAGTCAAAGCCACGGGATCGAGAAAGATCAGAATGAGAATTATGAAGCTAGTGCCCAGGTTAATCAAACTACCTGCATCACAAACCTCACCAATCTACCCACCGTAACC
>NW_003559424.1:0-908 GCF_000090795.2 Amphimedon queenslandica
TCACCACTAGTAGGTGTAGTCAATATGGGCGTGGTCACACTAGTAGGGGTCTTAGCCTGAGACGAGGGTGAGACTGTTACCATGAGAGTAGGGACAGAAACCTTATCAGGAGAGGGACCAAGAGGAGACCTCATATTAGCCATGGAGACCAAGGCTTGAAGACTCACAGGATCCTGAGATGATGGGCTAGAGAGAGACACGCCCCCTGGTAAAGGGGTGTGGTTTTTCTGAGGGGATGAGTTTTGATGTTGCGGTGATAGACTTTGTTGTTGTTTTATTAGAGACGTGAGTGCTAGTACTGCTGATATATTGGAGGATGGACCAGTAGCAGGTACTGATGGGGCAGTACTGGAGTCTGGGGGAGAACTGCTGAGGAATTTATTTAAATCCAATCCAGAAGAAGACTTTAACTGAGTCACCTAATGAATGAATGAATTAATAATAATAATAATAATAATAATAATAATAATAATAATAATAATAATAATAATAATAATAATAATAATAATAATAATAATAATAATAATAATAATAATAATAATAATAATAATAATAATAATAATAATAATGAAGACCATGTGATCAAGATGGAGATAAGATGGTGATGCATGTGTGTGATGGAAAACTCTACTATTGTAGAAGATAACGGCATGAATAACACCAGATCGAATAGTGAAGGTGTAGTGCCCATCTGGGACATTATTGGACAGCAGGATGGTCCCAGTTGTAACAACACTGCTGAAATGTCTACTATTAGAAATCTGCAGAGAACAAGGTGGTCCAGGCCAATGAATGTTAAGGTTATGGAGTGCTATTATCTGTCTAAGCCTGTTGATGATGATGGAAGGCCAGTCAGAGGATATAGGAAGAGAATGTATAAGATCTGGAAAGATAGAGATGGAGATAGA
>NW_003559425.1:0-907 GCF_000090795.2 Amphimedon queenslandica
ATCCTACTTCATTCTTGTTTTTTTAAATTTTTTATGTTCTTGTAGTACAGGGACTTGAGTCCGATTTTCGAGCAACTTTAAAAATTCATAAAAAATCTGATTTTGATCAGAATCAGCTCAAACTTTCTACATAGCATAAGAACATGTATGTGCATCAGGAACAATTATAAAACTGGAGAATTCTCTACTTTTCATTTTTGGTAAAATTTGGGCGACGGCCCTGTCCTATAGTATAGGGACTTTGGCCAGGTTTTCAAGAAACTTTAAAAATTTGTAAAAATCCAATTTTGATCGGAATAAACATAAGTACTTGTATATGTACGAGGAAATGTTATACCCTATGCCTTACACTGTATTATAATACAATATAATATTCACATGTTAGTTTCACTCACCGTCTGTGTCCTTGTATTATTAATCTCATTCTATTATTGAACTCTTGAAACTCAGTGATCTGTACAAACGTACCAATATTGTATATATCATCAAGATTAGTGATAACATCAGCTTCATTACTACAAGAAAAACAACAACAACAACAACAACAACAACAATAATAATGAATAATAATAGTCTAGTGTATTTAATAGAGTAAGAATAGAAGCAAGATTAAAAGATAAAAATTAAGGACAAGATATCACACATTAATTGTATTAAAAGTGATGGATAGGTTGCTAGTGTATGTATTATAATATAAAGTACTTGTCATTCTTTTTAAGGAAAGCCCCAGCATAAGGTAAAGCCAGGTCACATTTCTGTTTTATTAAAGACATTAGAGATTTATCAGTAACCTGAAAGAGAAGGAAAGAGAAAGTACCCAGTATATGGTGCAGTATAAATAACAATATCAAATCATTTAGACTTACCTCCACCATTTTGACAAACCGTGGGAACATTGGGTTCCTAT
>NW_003559426.1:0-907 GCF_000090795.2 Amphimedon queenslandica
TGTTGAACATTTCTCCTGATCCTGTCATAAAGTGTTGATTTGGGAATGCCATATAGCTCTGCTACAAGTCTAACTGTCAACCCCTCTTCTTCAACTACTTTGATAGCATTCATCATGCTTATTTCAGGCCATGTAGAGTATGTACATGGGTGTGTCGCCATCTAAAAAGACATTAACATAAAAAATTGATTATCATACCAATGACATGCAAACATGCAGAAAAGGCCTGGTGCTAGATTGATGTACCTTTATTTTACAGAACTAAAGCCTGAACAATTTGCACCTTGCATGCACTATGGCTACACATGATAGAGCATGCAGCTTTGAAAACAAACTGCATGCTATACAAACAAATTTTGTTTTTATAGTAACTTACATTCAATAGAGGTAGTATTTTTGATAAGAAAAGGCAGCTGAGGGATTCAATGAGCCCAAACAAAAATACAAACAAGGAGCCTCGTGCTTTGTTGCAGCAATTAATGAAGACGGGTGTGACCGATAATGATAATTAACTAAAAACGTATAATACCTGAACAGTAAGCAAAGATGACCAAGATGTTTACAGTGGTGTTTGAAGAAGACAGTCAGTACTAAAGTTCTGGTGGTACAAAACTATTCTTCGAACAAAGCTTGCTTCGTTGTGGCTAAGTGACGAAAATGGAATTAACACGGCCGATTATTGTGTGAATCTACGAAGTGTGTTTAGCAAATTATATCTTTACAAAGAAAAAAGGTAATGCTTTGATTTTTACCATACAAACGGATATTGTAATGATCTATATCTAGTGCAAAAATCACTGGAAAATCATGTTTAGTTTTCAAAATATAACTGTCCGAAGTTTGATTAGTCCGATAATTGATTAATTACTCTAGCTCCACCTTACAATTGTGCGCATGCGCTAACTAG
>NW_003559427.1:0-907 GCF_000090795.2 Amphimedon queenslandica
GGAACCTCTGTATCTTTTGGTCTGTGTTGAAAAGGATGAGGTTCCTTCCCGCCGGGTATATGATGGTCTGCTCGTCCACATAGCTGGCATTCTGACTGACCTCTCCCTTTAGTCCAAAGGAGTAGTTCAACTGAGCTGTAGCTATTGACATTTTCTCAATTCAATCTTCACACAGCACAATTGATTTTTGGTTGTAACCCAGTTGCTATGACTACCCCGTTGTCATGGAAATGATTGATTGAGCATGCGCAGGAGGTTTCTATGGTAACTCTAAGATGGCGGTCGTTTCCATGGAAATTAGTAACTGAGCATGCGCAGTCTTGCCCACGTGTAGTGGTCAGGACATTTTGGAGGTGGGAAAAAGTGTTAAAATCTCTGAGAAGGAGCAGTAGCCATGTCTCGAATGAAGATAGAGGAGGTTAAGAGCACTACCAAAGTGCAAAGAGTAGCAGCTCACAGTCACGTTAAAGGTCTGGGCCTTAATGAAGAGGGTGTGGCCAAACCAGTCTCGTCAGGTCTGGTTGGACAAGAACTAGCCAGAGAAGCTGCCGGAGTAATCACCGACCTTATACGAACCAAGAAAATGGCCGGTCGAGCCGTTCTATTAGCCGGGCCCCCAGGGACAGGAAAGACCGCCCTAGCTCTGGCTATTGCACAAGATTTGGGTCCGAAAGTTCCTTTTTGTCCGATGGTTGGGAGTGAGGTGTACTCGTCCGAAGTCAAGAAGACTGAGGTTCTTATGGAGAACTTTCGTCGGGCGATCGGCCTCCGTATAAAAGAAACAAAAGAGGTTTACGAGGGAGAGGTGACGGAATTGACACCTTGTGAGACCGAGAACCCAATGGGAGGGTATGGGAAGACCGTCAGTCATGTAGTCATTGGACTCAAGACCTCAAAGGGAACCAAA
>NW_003559428.1:0-907 GCF_000090795.2 Amphimedon queenslandica
GTGATGTATTTAAGTGAGTGCTTCTTCAGTTTTAAGAAGTTTTTAACTTATTGATAAAATCGTTCGTTGATTCTTGTGAGACCTCTCTTTACCTTTCCTTCTTGGTCACTACAAAGAAATGGAAAACAAGACAATGTCAACAAGCTTTCAAAGTGAAGTTAAGGATTTCAATGAAGAAATGAAGCTAACACAAAACACAGCCTATCAACCAGTAGTAAAGACTGATAGTAGCACTGAAGAAGCAATGTACTCAGATCTTCATGACTACTCAGGTATATACCATACAAGTAATTTATTATTAAAACTAATGTATAATATATTCATTAGATTATCAGCTACCGAAAGCTAATGTTAAGGATACCAAACTTCCTCAACAACCAGTGCAGTATACTGTAGGAAAGAAGTCATTTGCTGCAATAATAATTCTACTGATGATCATAATATTCCTATTGGTAGCTATACTTGTACTTAACTTAATATCAAAAGATACCTTCATGAGTACATGTACATGTGATACAAGCAGTAATAGTGCTGGCCTCACTAATAGTGGTAATACTGCTATTGACAGTAACCTGTCACTGATACAGGATACAATGAACAACATAATTCAACAGATTATGGTACATGCTAATAATACCAACAGGTCTACAGATGAACTACTTCAATTACTGAACACTAGTCTTATTAAAGATATCAGTATACCAACTGCTGCTGCTGTTAATGATGTACTACTATTACTACAGATACAGAATGGATCCTTTTTGTTTAACATTCGACTTGTTTCATGTAAAGATATTAAAGCAGCTTATCCCAACAGTCCTTCTGGTTACTATTATGTTAACAGTCGCAATATATACTGCAATATGGGAGAGCTGTGTGGACAAGATGGAGGATGGACAAGAATAGC
>NW_003559429.1:0-907 GCF_000090795.2 Amphimedon queenslandica
CTTATAGACACAAACAATACTGACGCTCTTATAGACACAAACAATACTAACACTCTTATAGACACAAACAATACTAACACTCTTATAGACACAAACAATACTAACACTCTTATAGACACAAACAATACTGACGCTCTTATAGACACAAACAATACTAACACTCATATAATAAATAAGCTAACCTGCTTTGTACAACTCAGTGAAAACTGTCGTCCCATCCATGTGTTACAGCCTAACCAATCACACTTAGATCTAAAGGACATGTATATACCTAGCAGTAAAGAATGGTAAACAACAGAAAAAAACAGAAAACTGACTTTAGTATCCATAAAATTAACAAAACGTGAACCATGGGAGTGGCTGGGTGTGGTTAGAAAATTCGAACTTAAGAGTGTTGAATTTAGTGTGTTGAATTTAGAAAGAGCTCAGCTAGTGTGTTGTATTTATAATTCAGCACATCTATTTGTCATATAACACATCCAAGTACGTAGCAAATAACATTGTGTGTAAATTACTGAAAACAACAATAGCTCCACTATTCAGCATAAAAATCAATTTTTAATAAAATTAAACTCAAACTTTCTACATAACATGAAAAATAAGTACTGTATAGCAGGAAATTTTGGAGGGAGTTAATTTTGGCAAATGGCTAAATTTTGGTGACTGGAAAATATAAATTTGGCAAATTTGTGGCCATGTGCCATTGAGCATGTGCATAATGGTGGATTTTTATTTTGGTGAATGGCTATCANAACGCCAAATTTGCCAAATTTAGCTACAACCAAAATTTCCTTCTATATGGTATATGCATTACATAAAATCATAACAAACGTATAAATGTAAAAATATTCATATAATTGTTTTTACAGTTCACACTATCAGAAAGCTCAAAACTTTATTCCATATG
>NW_003559430.1:0-906 GCF_000090795.2 Amphimedon queenslandica
AATTATGTTGCATCACATAAATTTCATAGCATTCAATACCCTTTGCCTTTCTGCCATGTCTTCCAGCCCTTCCAAACTGTTGGACTAATTCGTCAAATGTGCTGTATGTGAGCAACCAAGTTTAACCACCAAGTCTATATTAGGAACATCTATACCCATTCCAGGTGCAGAAGTGCACACCATTAGCTATAAATATACATAAATTTGTTATCATACACAGAATTAATGCTTGATACACTTGCTTGTGTGTCAGAGTCATCAAAACACTGATCCTCAATTATCTACAATTTGTCATGGCTAGATAAATTTTTGCCATGATAGCTACTACTATTTATTCCTTTTCCTTTTAAAGCAATTGCCAATCTTTAACAAAGTTAGTATATACACAATGGAGCGATTGTTACCAACTACTTCAGCAAGATAGTCAGCAATAGATGTGTAGTAGTCTGTAGTACCGGTTGAAATGACATAGCATAATATAAAATGTCAATTTCTTTAACTCTTCATCATGGAGTGAAATATTTCTCTTGTTTACCATTGAAGTTTTGAGTATTGGTTCTATCATCGTGGACAATCTTTTCCTTAACTTTTGAAGTGGCAGTTGCTGTTAATGCCATTAATGATATACCAGGAAAATGAGACTTTAGATGCAAAAGCAGTCTATATTCAGTTCTAATAAAACAATAAGTTAAAATTAGAAACTTCAACTTTTTGTAGCCATATAATTATTGTATGGATGATTTTTGGACAGAAAGTTTTTGGCAGCTTTTTTGCAAGAAGCACTTTCAAGATCTTACAGAGGCATTTTTGTGCCCATATAGTATATGGTAATTACTAGTGTGTATATTTAAGTGTGTGTGAGGGTGTAGTAATGCTTGTTATATCATGGCCTCTAATTGAAATTTG
>NW_003559431.1:0-906 GCF_000090795.2 Amphimedon queenslandica
ACTAAATGAGATTAAATGTATAAGAAATGGCAGGAAGCATTAATACTAACATACAGGAAGTATCTAATGTCATACACACCTAGATCTAGACAGAAACATGCACACATTTCCAGCAGGGATGAGTATTTTTCTCTATGCCTTAAAAAGCATGCATATTGGCTTTGAAAATTCAATCACTTTCAAATTATGATTTACTATCATAAGCACCATTGAGCCAGAATGCTGATACCTAATAAAAAACCTTGTGCTAGTGTATTTGGGTTTGTACACTAAACAATCCACAAACTAAACAATCCACTCTGATTAGCTGCAAATATTTTCTGATTGCTTTTAGTGGCACCAAAAGTACATATTTACTTAATACATAGATAAACATGCATTAGAGCTTAATTTACCACATAAATTATTAATTCATTGCTTATTTCTTTTTCCACTCTACCTCTCTTTCACTATTGCTTTCATTACATTGCCAAAAAACAAATCAGTTATGGCATGGAGCTGGTACATGTCCACCATTCATCCTCAGAACCTCACATGTCATTTTAAGAAGTTTGAATTTACATATGCCAGAGCAATCTATAAAAGATATGCAAGTTACATAAAACAGATTATTCAACATAGCACATGGTACATTACGTTATTGTCCATTCTCAAATACCTGGTATAAATTATCAACAGGCTACAATGACATGTGAGAGGAGAGGGAATTAATATTTTTATATAAAAATTGGCTTTGAAAACACTTCTACACATAATTTTATTACCTGTTGTGGATGAAATTGCTGAAAAAACACGAGACACCTACGGTGCATGGCCTCGCCCCTATAGCTGCTATGGTGCATGCCTGCACTGCAATAGCTGTTTGATTATCAGCATGAAGAGAGTCTGCTCAACACTAGCTTCCTG
>NW_003559432.1:0-906 GCF_000090795.2 Amphimedon queenslandica
TAATATTACATGATAATCAGCTCAAACTTTCTACACAGCATAAGGACATTAATATGTATCAGAAAATGTAATAAAAATTTGGGGTGATTTCGGAGCCATTTTTTGAAAAAACCATGGACTATAGCCTTGGGTATTTTTCAGAATTTTGACGTTTTCTTAAAATGGCCGAAACTTGAAAAATTGAAGTCGGAATTGGCTCAAACTTTCTACACAGCATAAGGACATCAATATGTACCAGAAAATGTGATAAAAATTTGAGGTGATTTCGGAGCCATTTTTTAGAAAAAACCATGGGCTATAGCCTTGGGTATTTTTCAGAATTTTGGCGTTTTCTTAAAATGGCCGTAACTTGAAAAATTGAAGTCGGAATCAGCTCAAACTTTCTACACAGCATAAGGACATCAATATGTACCAGAAAATGTGATAAAAATTTGAGGTGATTTCGGAGCCATTTTTTAGAAAAAACCATGGGCTATAGCCTTGGGTATTTTTCAGAATTTTGGCGTTTTCTTAAAATGGCCGTAACTTGAAAAATTGAAGTCGGAATCAGCTCAAACTTTCTACACAGCATAAGGACATCAATATGTACCAGAAAATGTGATAAAAATTTGAGGTGATTTCGGAGCCATTTTTTGGAAAAAACCATGGGCTATAGCCTTGGGTATTTTTCAGAATTTTGGCGTTTTCTTAAAATGGCCGTAACTTGAAAAATTGAAGTCGGAATCAGCTCAAACTTTCTACACAGCATAAGGACATCAATATGTACCAGAAAATGTGATAAAAATTTGAGGTGATTTCGGAGCCATTTTTTGGAAAAAACCATGGGCTATAGCCTTGGGTATTTTTCAGAATTTTGGCGTTTTCTTAAAATGGCCATAACTTGAAAAATTGATGTCGGAATCAGCT
>NW_003559433.1:0-905 GCF_000090795.2 Amphimedon queenslandica
TTCGACGCTCTAAATTCAATTATTTCAAATTTTCTACCATAATTCATTCTAAAACTTCGTTTTAAATATTATTGTTCCATGTGGGTCTAATTTTGTCACTTACCTCTGAGTTCAATACGAGAGAAAGATACTCTGAATAGCCAGGTTAGCATATCGCTGGTTTTGTGTATTAACGAATCCCTCCAAATTTGACAAAATAATTAATTTAAAAGCTTCATAACTGCTCTCCCTCTAAAATTTGTTTTTAAAAATTACAAATACAAAACTAGATGTGACAAATTCTTAGAGGAATTATGGTACTATCTATGCTATACATAAATGTCAGGGCCTCCAACTAGATACAGCCAGTATTGATTTATCAACTCATGTTTTTGAGGATGGTATGGCAAATGTTGCATTGTCTCGTGTACGTACATTAAATGGATTACATTTGTTATCATCTAACCCTGTCTCTGTTAAAGTTAGTAATCTGTGCATTAATGAAATTAACCGCCTCAGAAGTAAATTTCGGAATGAATTACCTCAAATCAAGAAAGTAAAGGAAAGAAGAGAAAGATTCAAGTGACTGGTATAAATGATGATGGTGAACTTTGTAGTAACAATGCCCAGGTGTCTGTAAGTCATGTACAAAGTACTAGTAACAGTACCGTTAGTAGCAATAAACGTAAGAGTACTGATTTACAAAAGTCTAATCGCCCTAAGAGTACAATATGTGACGATAATGCTTTAAGTAGCCTTGCCCCCAAAAAAGAAAAGTTGATGTACATACACAGTATTACTGACAACACTGCTTTGAAATTGCCTCACTCAAAAGATGATAAATTAATTTTTTCAATTAATTTGAAAGACCTGAAAACCAAATTTAATGTTAAAGATGATAATAGTTGTAGTAGTCTCATTGTATC
>NW_003559434.1:0-905 GCF_000090795.2 Amphimedon queenslandica
CCCGTTGTTCTCCTTGTGGGAGCCTCTAGTGGATTTACTATACAGAATGATATTTGTCTTAAAAAAATTACTCAATTTCAGCTTTAATGCAGTTACTTTGCCTCCGGAAACCAAGAATTGCTTCCAGAATTGGGGAAAGTAATCCTGTCAAGAAGCAGGCTTCAATAAAGGTCACATTTTTTGGAGATTTATAAGGGATTTTAAGACTGGCAACCCGTAAATTGTTTATCATGTTGTCCATGCCACAAACTCAGTTTGATAAGTCATTTTATATTAGTAATACAGTCTCAATTATTAAACAAATTAATACATTTTCTGATGATGTTTTTATGCTGTGTAGGAAGTTTGAGCTGATTCAATACCCAAGGCCCATGGTTATTCCAAAAATTGGCCCAAATTTATATTACATTTTCT
Source organism: Amphimedon queenslandica (assembly GCF_000090795.2). Classification (NCBI taxonomy): domain Eukaryota; kingdom Metazoa; phylum Porifera; class Demospongiae; order Haplosclerida; family Niphatidae; genus Amphimedon; species Amphimedon queenslandica. The sequence goes on from NW_003559434.1 coordinate 415, forward strand.
GATGCATATTGATGTAGTAATGCTATGTAGAACTGACATTTAAGCTGTTTTCAACTAATAATTCTTAAGTTATGAGCATTTTAAAAAGAATCAGTTGATACTAGCTAATAGTATTTTCTAAAACATAGATCCATAATTACTCCAAATTTTATTACATATGATGCTGTGTAAAAGTGATTCCAACTTCAATTTTTAAAGAAATAGCCCTATTTAAAAGTGGCCAATTTTTGAAAAGTACCTAAGGCTATAAAAACCATGGGTTCTAAATTGGCTTCTAAATCACCCTCAATTTAGTGCACGTTTTAGGCCATCATTTATGAAATAAAGAAATTCTTTTATTACATTTTTGATGCATAAACGTACAATCAATTGTGCATTTCTTGAAGCAAGGAACTTTGTTATCCCTCTCTCTCCCCTATGATTATATGATTATTATATGATCATCTATGATTATTTATGATTATAGATAACAGAAATAATAACAGAGTAAA
>NW_003559435.1:0-904 GCF_000090795.2 Amphimedon queenslandica
TATCAAATACTGTTCATAATCAGATATTTGTTCCATGGCCTATGGGTTTTGTCCAGTAGAGATTAGCAATCTGCTTAAGTGCATTAATGTGCCACAAAAATTAGAAAACTTACCATTACACCTATCACTACCAAAGGTATGATTGCAGAGCAGACAGTCAGTGCGAGTAGGTACATCAATGAGCCCAGACACTGGTACAGGAATTCTTCCATTAAGATCAGGTTCCCATGATCCAGAACTACACATTAACTGGAATATGCCTGCTGTCTGAGACTGTCCAGGATTAGGAGTGTAGGTAGCAATGATGGAGAGAGATCTGTAGGTACCTCTACTGCTGCCTTGAGCCTGACATACATAATGCACAGAACCAATGATTGTAGGAGAATATTCCACACTTCCATTATTGTGAATAAGGAATTCTGTGATAAAATGAATTACATTTGACTGGGAAGGTAGAGAGCAGTCTGACTGAGCTGAAACAGGAAAAGTGAGAAGATGGAGAAGGAGCAAAACAGCAAACAAAATAAAAATCATAGACATCTCTCCTTGCATCATCTACACGGTGTAGTAGTAGCTTTTTTGCTAGTATTTATCTTGGCAGTGCTGCCCTTTGAATCAAAGTAGGGCAATTCTTATGAATTGGCAATAAAACTGAAATTACTACTCTAGCATAGCATACAATGTATAGCTATAGTAAATGAACTTTGATCTAACATAACCATTATTATGATGTGATATCATTGCTACTGTTTGGCACATGTGTATAATTAGCTCCAAAGTCTAATTGTAGATGGAAGGAAGGAGAGGTGATAAGAGAATGTACGACAGAATGGGATATTAAAGGGGCACCAATGTTTCTTCGTCACTATTGCCCCTATGATTAAACTGTCCCATTCTGTCGTAC
>NW_003559436.1:0-903 GCF_000090795.2 Amphimedon queenslandica
TGCACGCAGAATTTAGAAATCCAGCCTTAAAGTTGCTAATATTTTAATGCAGACACTTGCTAATGTTCCCCCATCTACGTCATCGCGTGACCACGCCCACCACCGGAAGTGATTGACAAGATGGCTGTAAGGCAAAAGTTACAAGTTTTGACCCAAGATTTAGTACAGAAACAGTACTTTTTAATAATTTTAGCTATTTTTTCTATTATTCTCTCTTCATTACCAACTTATTCCAGGCAAAAAAATTTTGGGGTGCAGTTACCCTTTAAGAAAATGCCAAAATTCTGAAAATTACCCAAGGCTATAGCCCATGATTTTTTCCAAAAAATGGCTCCAAAATCACACCAAATTTTTATTACATTTTCTGATACATATTGATGTCTTTATGCTGTGTAGAAAGTTTTAGCTGATTCCGACTTTAATTTTTTGAGTTACGACCATTTTAAGAAAATGCCAAAATTCGGAAAATTACCCAAGGCTATAGCCCATGGTTTTTTCCAAAAAATGGCTCCGAAATCACACCAAATTTTTATTACATTTTCTGATACATATTGATGTCCTTATGCTGTGTAGAAAGTTTTAGCTGATTCTGACTTTAATTTTTTGAGTTACGACCCTTTAAAAATTTTGAATATAAGGCCTATGCTCTTTTAGCATCAAAAATTGGCTCGTATTACCAATATTATTATTTTTAGAATAAAAAAAACACACACACATGTACACACAAACACATAAGTTACAATGCATGTATCTTACCTTTATTTCAATCTCAGCCACTGTCCTCTTAGTAATTTCAAGGTTCTCCACTAGACTAGTGTCTCCAAGGAAGTTCCCTCCTGCCGACGAAAGACGAGACAATAGTGAGTCCTCAAGTTCCTTTAATTTGATTTTAAATTCATTTTG
>NW_003559437.1:0-903 GCF_000090795.2 Amphimedon queenslandica
CTCAATACATCAAATATTGACAAAATATTAATCAATCAAAAATCGTTCATATACATGTACATGTACATGTAAACAAGGAAGTGTCAAAGTGTAATTAAAATTTAGGAATGTAGACTTACAGCTGGAGTATCAGTAGCATCATAGGCCCATAGAGTTAGTCTGTTCCCATCCTCCAGTACTTTACAAGCTGATACTAGTGTCTTCTCATCTGTTAGCTGTATACGATCACTGTATCACTGCATTTAAACCTACACATGTACAAATAATGACACCCATAATTATTAATTACTGACTATGTCAGTAATTAGGGAGGGAGGGAGAGAGAGAGAAAGAGAGGGGGAAGATCTGATGAAGAGGTTGCAGGCACATTTTGTTTCTATGTTTACTGTATGTATATTATATAGATATACTTCAAGCATTTTTGTCACCATTTAATCATAATATGTGGCTATAATTAACAAAAGGTACTTTATGGCAGATATAGTTAAATTTGTCTTTATAGCAAAAAAATTGAGCTTTCTGTGTGCCATTTTTTAATGAAAAGTTACTTTGTAATTTCTGCAAGTAACTGCTTCTTTAATAGAATCCTCACAAGTTGATATTTTTTTCATTATAATGATGAATTTAATAATCCGCCATAAGGTACCTTTTGTCAATTATTATCATTATTATTTTTATATTATTATTATTATTATTATTATTATTATTATTATTATTATTATTATTATTATTATTATTATTATTAATTTTAGGCGAATCTACAATGTTCAAAAAGAGTTGATGTCATTCAAGGCAAAGTATGTGACACTCCTTAGCTCATCCTTCAAAATTCAAACTCCAAGTAATTAATGGCACATATTCATTATTCAAAGATGAATAATTAGAGCATACGGCCGAGGGGGG
>NW_003559438.1:0-902 GCF_000090795.2 Amphimedon queenslandica
GTTCTTCTTTGTGAAATAATCGTGTGTCGCTTTCCAGACATGGACTTTTTTCAAGACATGCTTAGTCAAGTGAAAACTATTGGTACTAGACCAAGATGTAACAGATATACTCAAGGCATTCTTTTACACTCTCTTATTGATTTATGTATGAGCGATGATCCTCTGAAGCGACCAACAATGAATCAGATTGTAGAAAAACTGGATGCCATATAAATTAGTTTAAACAGTTTGGATTAATTTTTTATTTTTCATAACTTAATTCATAGATATTATGCTTTATATAGCATAATTATAGTTTAAAATTAAAAATACAAATTTATTTTAAAAATCCATGTTTTGTTGAGCTCCTCCTACTTCCTAGTCAAAATGTGAAGTTGTTTGATGAGTGAGTACATCCTCGTATTATCATCAGTGAGCAGTTGTCTCTCAGTCAGGAACTACATAATATACTTTCAAGTAGAGACTAATAGACGGATAACTATTTTACTGTAAGAGCCTCAGATAATGACCAGTTTAGCCCCGAGCGGACCACCTCGTTACACTACCGACCAACCGCCACCGCAGCAGCACCACACACTAGTCCTACAGTACACAATTTCTGGCCGTAACTTTAAGGAATACTGAAGTATACTGACTTAATGGTGTCATCATCAGAGGCCTTGACAATGTCGGAAGATTGAGGAGCACCAACCCTTTGGACAGATATCCTCTATTAATAAATGAATGGACATCAGCTCAAATGAGAGAGAGGGTCACTCACTGCTCTCCTTTCCACTTGGTTAATCATGAATTCCTGGTTCGGTTTGTACAGCATCACACAAGTTCCATTCCGACCAGCTCTACCAGTTCTACCACTCTGATGAATGTAAGCATCAACATCCTACAAAATATAAAGGAGAGAT
>NW_003559439.1:0-901 GCF_000090795.2 Amphimedon queenslandica
CATCACGTCCTGGCTTGCTTGTAAATGCAAGTGATATAGCCTCTCCAGCCATATATTCATCTGAAACAATTGAAGTAATAAAAGGATTACTTGCTAAGCTCACAATTAAGAATTTATTAATATTATACCACATTGAGGCTAAAATGATTATTACATATACACATAAAAATGGTGTTATTTTGGCACATCATCATGTGTCATTCTGTACTAACATGTACTAACATGTACATGTTACATGTTACTAACATGTACTAACATGTGACTCCTGAGAAGACAGTTGTGTGGACTCTAATTCAGATGTAGATGAATCAGCTGTCATTACCTAAAGAATGTTCAAAATAACAATAAATGTGCTGTAATAATTCATGTACCTTTTGTACTGCTTTCTTTATTTTTATTCTTAACCCACTTTGTGGAACAAGATGTTCAAATTCTTCTATGTCACTTATTAGTGACAACAAAGATTCACCATCAATGTAGTTTTCCACAGAATTCGAAAATTAAAGCCAGCTGCTGCATACTGTATTGATATACTGTATGGATGTTTACCTGATAGTTTGTGCACAATATCTTCACATATTCCATTTTTTCTAAGTAAGTTGCTTACATCCTTTTCACTTGCACTGATGAAATTCATTGTATACACAAGATAAGTAGCTAGAAAATAGGAAGGCTTAACCGCAACAATGCTTTATACACCGGCTATCTACGGTACATCGATTATTAACGTATCCTATGGCAACAACTGCCAAAAATAATTTTTAGATTACCGGAACAACTAANAATGCCTGTGTACATTTGTGACTACAGTGTTTTCTAACGGGAGATCTTCAACAACATATTCAACGCTGCCATGAGAACAACCCATCTTTCATTGTATACTGCCCACTCTGTGGATTAT
>NW_003559440.1:0-901 GCF_000090795.2 Amphimedon queenslandica
ATGAGTTTAGTGAGTGCAGTTTATGTTGGCAGCTGCTATTGTTTATTTGCACAGATGAGTCGCGGTTCAGAGTGTGTACTAGTTAAAAGACATTTTTTTATTAAAAATACAAACCCTGACCTATTGAGGCTGTTCAGAACAGAAGTAAGAGCAAAAATTAATGTGTAAATATTATTTATTATTACTTTTATTAGTCTGGATATTTTCCAGAGAAGAGCCAATTGGTTGGTGCCATCAATGAGCAGAATAAATGGAAACTATTTAAGAAGCAGATTATTCATGAGCTTCATTAATAAAGTTATAAAAATTAATAACCATCAGTTTGCTGGGTGTGACCATATTTTAACCACGCCCATAAGAATATGGCGTCTGATAAGCCAAGTCGAGAGCAGCAAAGTCCAGAAATGATAGCATTTCATTCTCAGTACAGTGCTCTGGCCGACACACTCTCTGGGAATCAATCAGTTATCCTTCCATTTGCTACTCATCTCTACACTAACGATATAATAGACAAGACGGTGCATCAAAATGTACAGGACTCAAGGAATCCTCCATACGAGAGGGCAGTCACCATACTCTCTGCCATCGAGTCAGTTAAAATGAAGCTATTGCCAGAGAAGACGTTCAGAGCAGTTGTGTTAGCCTTGAGAAAGATTGATTTAAGCATGACGGCTAACAAACTTATTGAAGCACTTGGTAAGTTGGTACAAAAAAGAATTATTATTTTGAAGAATTATACATATTGTTTGTGTTATTTTATTATTTTATTGTTGTTATTATAGAGGCTAGTGGCGGTACAGTTCCCCCTGATTTGGCTCCTCAACTTCCACCAAACGAAAGTAGAACCTCTCTCCCTGGTCAGTATTGATACTATTTATAGTAACATTACTATGACATTCTA
>NW_003559441.1:0-900 GCF_000090795.2 Amphimedon queenslandica
GCTTTGTACTTATTATTGCTTTTGAACTTTAGGATTTGTCTGTCTTGGCTCCCCCGTCTATGGCGCTACAAGGTATTATCTTTAACTTTATTGTATACATCATTTTTTATCTCTTACTGTTTTAGTGTTAACACTTCCTTATATTAGAGGGGAAAGGAATATATATGTGCGAAGTATTTACACTGATTTTTTTTCAAGAATCTTGACGCACCGCACAGAAATTATGTTGCTTGCTCCTCATTCCCAAGAAGGAATTGGCATTGCAATTACTGGGACGCCTCGAACTGGAAAAAGTTGTTTTCTTATTTACGTTGCTCACATGCTAAAGGAGAACAATATTAACTTTGTAATTACCCTGGGAAGAAAGACATACAATAGTTGCTATGAAGAGGCTGATATTACGAAAGATTTGGATAATTCAAGCTTTGTGCACTTAATAGACCCATCTTTCTCACGCAGTGATATTGACATACACCCAGCGATTCCTGTTTTTTTTGCTTCCCCAACTACATCTAATTTTGATCCATATCATTTAAAACACATGTATAAGTATTTTATGCCTCTATGGACCCGGGAGGAGTTAATGGACGCGCACTCAAAGTTAGGTTCTACATTTCATGAGGATTTATTTCTCAATTGGGGAGGAGTTTTTCTTGACACTACACGGTCCGAACTGCTTCACTGTAATCTCAAAGAAGTCCTCCAGTCACAGATGCTTCTCAAGCTAGTGCAAGTCGCCGACCATTTTGCACTGTCGCCAGAAATTGAGCATTGTCAGTGGCTTTTACATAGAGTGCCCTGTGACAATTACCGGTCCTGTATATGTCAGCTGCCCTCTGACTTTGTTAGAAGGAAAATATTAGAAGTTTTAGAATCTGGAATTCTTTCAGATTACCCTAA
>NW_003559442.1:0-900 GCF_000090795.2 Amphimedon queenslandica
GTGTTTCTGTGTAAAAATTAATAAATGTTCATTTTGTGTATAACACATTATAATGAGTATTAACATTATTATTATATTAGACTACTACAGTACACAACATGATATGACACTTGACTGTGTAGTGTTAGTGTCTTTATTATCCTGTCTTCTTTTTATAGATTGGATGGACTCCTCTCATATTAGCAGCTTATTATGGACACACACAGGTAGTGTCAGTGCTCCTTGAGAAAGGAGCAGATGCCACTGCCTCTACTGATGTAAGTATAATCATTAATTATACTCCAATAGTGATTGTACATGTATATCCTTTTGAGTGGGTGGATCAAAGTAACCGCAGGTGCTGTATATCTCATACAGTGTGTGTACATGTACATGTATAGCTTAATGTACTCTACTGTATCACTTTATGGAAAGCATTTTTATTAAAATAATTATTTTAGGTCTCAAATTTTCGATTACAGTATAGCGAGAAACTTTTGTGGCCTGAAATTTAAAAAAATGTAATACTAAAAATTGAGTGAGAAATATTTTTTTAAATTGAAATTTTGGAATTTATTTTTTGGGTTTTGATTCTCAAAAATTTTAAGTATAGAAAAATTTTTAATTTTTGATGGCAATGAACTTTTGATTTTTATTTTTGAAATTTTGAAAACTAAAAAAAATTAGAAATTCTCCATAATTTTGAATAAAGTATCGAAATAAATTTTTGTAAATTGTTAAAATTTTAAATGAAACATTTGCTTTGTGTAGCGTTTTTCAAAATTCAAATTTTCAGAACAATTACATTTCTACATGGTAATACTTTATAATGTTACATGTATAATAGTATAATAATGTCAGATAGACTTACAAGAGGCCAGTGGGCATTGACATTTTCTTTGGTATGGAGGACATACTTAG
>NW_003559443.1:0-900 GCF_000090795.2 Amphimedon queenslandica
TACTGGCCAGTGAGCTATTTTATCAGTTTTAGAGGTGTCTGTAGAAATACCATAATTGGACACAACATGTCCTAGGAAGTGGACCTCCCTCTTAAAAAACTCACACTTGGAAGGCTTCACTTTTAAACCAGCATTACGAAGGCGTGTGAATACAGCTGCAATGTTACTTAAGTGTGACGGAAAATCCTTCCCCATAATTATGACGTCATCAATATAAACTAGGCATGCCTCCCACAGTAACCCAGCTAATAACATGTCCATTAGACGCTGGAACGTTGCCGGTGCATTGCATAAACCAAAGGGCATAACGTTAAAATGAAATAACCCTTCTTTGGTACAAAAAGCAGTCTTTTCTCGGTCTTCTTCTTCAACTTCAACTTGCCAGTAACCACTGAGGAGGTCTAATGTAGTGAACCACTGTGATCCTGCTAAGGTATCCAACGTATCATCAATACGAGGGAGAGGGTATGCATCCTTTCTAGTGACTTCATTGACCTTACGGTAGTCGACACAAAAGCGCAGTGACCCATCCTTCTTCTTTACTAAAATTATAGGGGAAGACCATGGGCTATGAGACCTGGAAATAATGTTGTTGTCCAACATATTCTGAATTAGTCGGTGAGATTCCTCCTGTTTATTTTTAGGAACACGTCTTGGGGGTTGCTGAATGGGCAATGCTGAACCAGTATTAATCTGATGCTTAAGAACTGTAGTATGACCCAGGTCATCATTACTGTCTGGAAATATTTCTGAGAATGAGAGGAGGAGGTTGTAGAATTGTTCCTTCTCTGAATCTGAAAGGGTAGATATGTCATTTGCAATATTCCATAGCAAATCTTGCTTGTCTAGTGAAGGAGTAATCGATACATTGGAAATCTGGATTGGAGCTTGTGGTAACTT
>NW_003559444.1:0-897 GCF_000090795.2 Amphimedon queenslandica
ATGTAATGAAGAGTAAAACCTTGTATGTTCATAGAAGTATAAAGTTTTTCTCTCTTAAAGTTTTTCCCCTCTCTTTCTTCTACTTTCTGCATTTCTACTTCCATTTTCTCTTTTACCATTAGTACAAACTCCATTTCCATTGCAATCAGTTTCATCACAGTTCAGTAGTTCACATTTCTCCCCACACCATGGAGAGACACAGGGAGTAGACCCCTACCACCCATCCTGCTGTATATAAATTCTGTAATATTAATATTGATATTGTTCAATTTTCTATTATATTATCTTGTTCATATCCTCCTGTTAGTTACAGCAACAGTGCTAGGATGATGATGATGATAATTTAGTTATTATTATATTACATAACAATACATGTTATACTGTGTGCCGTTCACATATGTTGTCATGGTAATGGAGAGATAAAGTTTAACAAGTCAGAGATAAAGAGAGAACTGATGGAGAGGAGAGAATGGGAACAGATCATGTTACAGAACAGCAACTGGAATAGCAGCACTGATGAAGATTAATGTATATTCTTTTGTATATTTATCATAGATATTATAATAGCAAACATTTGATAATGATATTCAGTGTTATTGGTGTTTTCTAGTAACTATTTTCATGAGATGCTAGATATACCACACACATACACTGTTACACCCATCCTTTATACTATCTGGTACTGGTAGCTAGAGCTACTTATTCCTTATTCAAACTTGTGAAGGTTACTTTGTACTAGAAGGGTTTCTTTTCTTCCTTTTATAAAGTCCTTTCTCTATTGTGGTGTAAGGGGTCACTAAAATAGCTACACCTTAAGTTACCTACTTCTCTCATTGTCCTCCATACTATAGTACAAGATGATTGACATCTCTCAATGGAGAGCAAGTATTGGACTGT
>NW_003559445.1:0-896 GCF_000090795.2 Amphimedon queenslandica
GTGGTACTGGGGCTTCTTTAATAGCTCTGACCTTCTCTTTCGAGGGGTGGAGTCCATCTTTATCTATTATGTGTCCCAGATATTCTATGAAGGGTGAGGCGAATACGCACTTCTCTCTCTTAAGTGTAACACCAGCCTTTTGTAGGTGCTCCAAAACCATATCAAGATTCTTAATATGTTCTTCCTCATCTGCTCCAGAAACAAGAATGTCATCAATGTAAGTGACTACTTTTGGAAGACCTTATTGAAGACTCTCCATTGTCCTCTGGAAATTTGCTGGTGCTGATGAAATACCAAAACGTAATCTTTCGTATTGGAACAATCCTTTGATTGTGTTTATCGTCGTGTATTTCTTTGGTCATCTCATCTAGGACTTAAAGGAAAAGGGAAAAGTTTGAGTGCTTATAATATGCGATACTGAATGACTCAGCAGAATCTGGTTATTTTAATAAAATAAAATAAATACATACAGCATTTGAAGGCTGTCAAGTGTTAACTGGCAAATCTCCTAATTTGCTTCTTTGATTCTGGTATTTCTCTTTCCTAAAATAAATAATTTTTAAGTTAGAAACTGATGTTAATATTGACACATGAATTAAAGGGAAACAGACATCCAAATTAAGTTTTTTATTTTATGGTCTTAATATGATTGCTTGACCATTTTAATAATGTGTTCCAACTTCCATAGTCTAAAAAATTTTATTCACTGAGATATGAGCCTTCAAAAATGCCCTTTTTTGCTTCATGCAGTATTACTTCCTTTATAGGAGAAAATGATCCATTATTTTGATGCCTTATAATATAATAGCACTAATTTCAAGATAGGGATTATTAGCTTTCATTATTCTAAGCTTGGAACTGCCAGAAACACTCATAATATCACAATTAAGTAAATC
>NW_003559446.1:0-895 GCF_000090795.2 Amphimedon queenslandica
GTGCTGTAACCGGCAGAGTTTTCAGATAGGGAAGCTGAAATTTGGAACACACAACTTTCAGATGGGTGTGTACCTCCAGTGCAAATTTCAACTTTACATCTCTGATAGTTTTCGAACGGCAGCCTGTTAAAGTTTTGGCCTGCACCCCAGCCAGTACTATAAGACTCTATAGGCGGACCGCCGACCCCCACCCCCTCACTAAAATGGCCATAACTTCGCCAATTTTGACCCCAGAGGAATAATTTTTATTGCAAACGAAAGTTTAACATGTCTGCTATCTATTTCAGTCGAAAACAGAAATTCGCATTTTGGAAAAAGTTTCGAGAAAATCGACTTTGAAGTTTCACCCAAAATTTCGAGAGGAAAATCGCATCTTTTTTGGTTTTGGGAAAAAATTTGAGACCAAAAGTGCTGTAACCGGCAGAGTTTTCAAGATAGGAAGCTGAAATTTGGAACACAACAACTTCAGATGGGTGTGTACCTCCAGTGCAAATTTCAACTTTACATCTCTGATAGTTTTCGAACGGCAGCCTGTTAAAGTTTTGGCCTGCACCCCAGCCAGTACTATAAGACTCTATAGGCGGACCGCCGACCCCCACCCCCTCACTAAAATGGCCATAACTTCGCCAATTTTGACCCCAGAGGAATAATTTTTATTGCAAACGAAAGTTTAACATGTCTGCTATCTATTTCAGTCGAAAACAGAAATTCGCATTTTGGAAAAAGTTTCGAGAAAATCGACTTTGAAGTTTCACCCAAAATTTCGAGAGGAAAATCGCATCTTTTTTGGTTTTGGGAAAAAATTTGAGACCAAAAGTGCTGTAACCGGCAGAGTTTTCAAGATAGGAAGCTGAAATTTGGAACACAACAACTTCAGATGGGTGTGTACCTCCAG
>NW_003559447.1:0-895 GCF_000090795.2 Amphimedon queenslandica
ATTTGACACTCAAGATGGCTGCCTAACGACAGTTGCTATGACGCGCTGCCGTAAATAACGTAATTGCAGAAAGTCTATTACTGGAGGTCACTTGGGAGAAGCCAAAACACTAGGAAAACTCAAAAGGAGCTTTTACTGGCCAGGGCATTACAAAGACGTCGAACTCTGGTGCCGTACTTGTTCACAATATTCTACTCGCAAGTCACCTGACCCTCATCAAAAGGGACCTTTGCAGAATATTACCATCGGTTCTCCTATGCAACTTGTAGCAGTGGACCTTTTGGGACCATTTCCAACAAGTGCTACTGGAAATAAGTATCTCTTAGTGGCCATGGATTACTTCACAAAATGGGCAGAAGCTTATCCAATCCCAAATATGGAAGCAGCAACAGTGGCCAATATTCTAGCTAATGAGATGTTCTTTCGATTCTCCCCACCAGAAAGGTTACACTCAGGTCAGGGCAAACAATTTGATTCCAATCATGTGAAAGAAGTTTGTCGCATCTTACAAATAGAAAAACGTCGTACTTCACCTTATCATCCACAATATGACGGATTGGTAGAGCGTTTTAATTGCACCCTGCTCCACATGTTAGCCACATCCTGCAAGAGTAATCCTACTAATTGGGAAACTTACATACGACCAGTATGCTTTGCTTACAATACGTCTACTACGGGATATACACCACACTTCTTAATGTTTGGGCGAGAAGCAAAACTTCCTGTGGACTTGCTATTTGGCACTACATTCACTGATACTACATCTCCTGACCAACATGCAAGAGCTCTTCAAAAAAAATTGGCTTATGCATATTAGTTGGTGAGAGAAAACCTGGGAGTAGTACAAGAACAACAGCAGATTTTACATAATCATAATATTCATGGCAAGCCATTT
>NW_003559448.1:0-895 GCF_000090795.2 Amphimedon queenslandica
AGTTATGTGTGTACTACTATGAAGCTGTAGTTTACAGCAATGGAGCATATATACCGGTTAAGGAAAGGGAAAACACTCACCATCTCAGTCTATTTGTGCTTTATAAAGTAAGAGTCTCCTTTTTTATTGCAAAACAAACTTTCTCTCTTCAGTTAACTTTTCCATTATGAGAAATGGAGGCCTTGTCACTATTTTCATGTATGTTTACTAGAGGGACAGAGCAGTTTTCTGAAAAGTTTGTAAATGTGTGACTATAATTACACTCACAGTTTACATGTATTATCGTGCCATCCTTCTTGTTGTTATATTCTTCAGGTGGTATCGTTTGCCGGATACATTTGGTAGCTCATACTATAAGGATACTTTGTCCTAGTGGGTGTGGAAGTGAAATTAGTTTCGAGGGTTCTATATGCTTTATTTAGTGTAACAACTCAAGATCTTTGAATATTCTCAACCTAGACATAGTAAGGAAGTAAGCAATGCAATCAATAATTTTCCTTGTTATAGATTTTTACTTGCAAAATTATCGTTGATGATTAAAATCTATGACTGGAAGTATTTGTAAACTTTAGACTTTGTGATAACTTCTTATACATGAAAGTGATGAATATGAGAAAGGCATGCACAATACATTTTTTTGAACTTTTTGGGTGAATTTCTTTACAATTATGAGAGGAACTTTAAGTTGCATAATGAATTATGTATGTACCTATCATTCAATGTATTTGTCCCTTGCTCTTGCAGTTAGCCAAATTAATTACATGAATAGTAAAGCAAGTAATTCTATTTTAACGTAGAATACCTCTCAAAATATACAGATTTGGTGAGTCTTGCAAGACACTATATATTTGTTTATTGTTTTGCATGTTGTATAGTTTTGATTCTTTCAATGCTC
>NW_003559449.1:0-895 GCF_000090795.2 Amphimedon queenslandica
ATTCTTTTCCTCTAATTCTGATTTCTCTTCAGTCAGCATCGTTATATTAGCTTTAAGTTTCTCAATCTCTTCTACATAAAATTCAATGTATTATCTCATCATTAGATATACAGTAATGTACTCATGGTATAACCTCACCAGTAATGTTCTTCCATTCTTGTATTGAACTCTTCACTTTAGAATCATCAACACTAGCAGGAGGAGGAGGAGTCTTAGTGTAAGTATCATCAGTAACATCACCTAACCAATACACATATACACTATTAACAATAATTAACAATCATGTCATAATGTGTCATTAGTAATTAAATGTGTCAGATATATCACCTCTTAATGTAAAGTTTATTCACAAATCACAAAATAATAAACACACACACACACACAGAGTAGAGGACTATACCTTGCTGACTAGCCTCAAGGAGTGCTTCCTGCAGTGAGGTTTTATTTACTTCAAATACTCTTAACTCGTGCTGCAGTACTTGTATGTACTGCTGCTGTTGTACTTCCTTTTCTGTTGGATAGACTATAGAACAACGATCTTGCCACCATTGTCTTGTTTTAAGGAATGATTGATATTTGTGTTGATAGGCCTCTTTAGTAAGATCAGTAGAATCTAGTACTTCACTTACTGTCCATTGACCTTTAGTGAGAACTGAGAGAGAGAGAGAGAGAGAGAGAGAGAGAGAGAGAGAGAGAGAGAGAGAGAGAGAGAGAGAGAGAGAGAGAGAGGAGTGGATAAAGGTCAGAAGAAGGAAAAGTAGAAATTAAACAAGGAAGAAGAGGTGAGAACATAGATATACTTGTACAGTATTATTATGATACATGTATTTGTATACATGCATGTAATTTAGTTATTAAATGTACATGTACAGTACCTAGTTCTATTAACATTGTG
>NW_003559450.1:0-895 GCF_000090795.2 Amphimedon queenslandica
GACATATTCATATTTCAACCTCTTTAAAATCTTTCTATTAACTTTAAAATCTCTGCAATTTTGCACTATAGATACAACTTTAATGGCTTTCATGCTTGGCTGGATTGTTGGTGTACTTTTTTGATAAAAATTATAAATAATTAATTTAAACTCTGTAAATTAAACTGGTCTTACCCCCAGCCTTTTCTTTATTCATACTGCACTAGGTTTAAAGTACTGCAATGTTGGAGCAACACACAGCATGGGAACAAGCGAGGAAACAAGTCTTGTTAAAGTCGTTAAACTTGTTTCGAGACAAAACTGAGGCGTGGTGACCCAGCCTCCATCCATATAAAAACTCCAGGCCAGACCTTTTGAGACTAGAACTTCCAGGGCAGGAAAATCAGCAACTGTAGAGGGTTATGGCAACTAAGGATGATATTGCTCAGCTCAAAAAATCAATACAGGAATTGCGCAGAGGACAATTAGAGATTCTCTTGAAGCTAGATGTATGTTCAGTAATTTTATAGACTGTTTTTGGTGACGGGTAATGCGGGGTTCATGCCATGGTTTCATAATTTTCATTATGAATTAGGACTTGCAAGAAAAGTTGGAAGGAGGAGGAGGAGAAGGGAAGAAACCAGCAGAACCAGAGCCAATTCTTACTTGTGTCCATTGCTCTGCAGAATATGAAGAATCCAAAAATGCAGGTTTGTCTGCGAAAATTAGAAAAAAAGATGCGAATGTAATGTCCTTGTAACTATAGTTGGAAGCTGCTATTATCACAGCGGAATGTTGAGAGGAGTTGGATGGGATTTCAAGTATACCTGCTGTGGAAAGAGCAGCAAGAACTTTGAGTCTGCAAAATTTATAGCAGGATGTGCCAAAGGGAAGCACAGATCTGTTCATCATACAG
>NW_003559451.1:0-894 GCF_000090795.2 Amphimedon queenslandica
AAGATTTAGCTGGCTTTATGGAAATTGGTATGACAGCACTTTTACGTTTATTCTTATACACTAGCACACCAACAACTGCCACTACAACTGCAACTGCAGCAACAACAACTACTGCTGCTACAGATACTCCAGCAATAAGACCAACATTAGAATTAGCAGCAGTTCCTTGAATAGTTGGTGGGGTAGGGCTAGGAGAAGAAACGAAACTAGCACTAGCACTAGTGCTAATACTTAAACCAGGGGAAGATGTAGCAAGATAACCTGAAAACACAAAATTAGAATAAGCAAACATTTAATGAGTACTTAAACTTACTAAAGCATTCCAAGACCAATACTTCAGTGCAGTCTGGTAGAAATGGTTGACTATTACTGTCTCCAGTACAATTCAAGAAAGAGGTGGCTTCTGAAGGACATGTGATGTTCCCCACAAATGTTACATTTTCAGGAGGAGCTCCATGAACTGAGCTGTTGTATAGGACTGTATCACCATCTGAAAAAAGGATGAAAGAGAGCCGAGAGGAACAGTCTAAAACTTACCCTCAAATCCTAATATGTTACAAAGAGTATCAACATCATTGTCACTGTTATCCTGACACAATGCAATGCACTGCACAGTCTGCATTGGATCAGAGTCACTGCAGTTGACAAATATACCAGTTACAGTCTCCTTCCCATCTCTTACACTACTGGTATTACCATACAAATATGGGCCAGTTCTTTGACCAGTAACACCTAATAATAATAAACACAAATATTAATAAATCTATGCATGCAATATTAACACAAAGACTTACATGATACAATTGCCAACACGATAAGAGCTTGTGCTACATTTGAAGTTTCCATGTTTTGTTTTAGGTGGAGCTGGTCCACTGCATGTGTGGCCAATTATCA
>NW_003559452.1:0-894 GCF_000090795.2 Amphimedon queenslandica
TCAGCTTTTCGAGTTAGTTACAGACCTATCTTCTATTGAAAATGAGTTTCAGATGTATCTATTGGAGCCTCAACCTAACAATCCCGAAATAACTACTATTGAATATTGGCGTGGTGCTGTACAGCTATACCCTCTCCTATCACAAGCTGCTTTACAACTTCTTTGCAATAGCACAGGAAGTGTTGATGTTGAGCGCAGTTTTAGTAAGTTAAAAAAATTCAACATCCAACCAGATCATCTATGTCAGCTGAAACTTTACGCATGCAAATGACTTTGTACTTTAATCAAGACATTCAGGAGCACTTCGTACACTACAATTAGTTTTCTTTGTACACCACAATTAGTTTTCTTTGTACACTACAATTAGTTTTTCTTCAGAGTTTGTTTTTTTTAAATTTGTTTAAAAAACAACCCGATTTTGTGTAAGGTGACAGGGTAAAACCCGATTTGTACCCCTTTTGCCATTTGTGTCTATTTAACCCGAAAAAACCACCCCGAATTTAGAATTTTATTAAACCCAGAAACTATAAGGCCTACTTACTTTGCGAGCTTCTTCTCCCTAGTGCTGCTCTTTAAACATTTTTAGCTGATAAATGAAGGTTTGGACTAGCTGTGAAGAAAGATCTATGAGTCTAGAGGACTTAGTTTTTTAATTTAAAAAGTTTTAAAAAATCTCATTAAGATTGCAGGACAACCCAAGTACTTAATAGAGCTGTTGCACGGATGTAATCAACGGGGTAGGCGGAGCTTCCTGTCGGCCATCTTGAGTGGCAAGAATGTACACACAACGAATGGAAGAATGGAAACAAACTGCAATTTTTCATCAAAGAGATATCATACTTCGCTGCAGAATATTATAGAGACTTCTTTACTCAATATCTTCATCTCCTACCT
>NW_003559453.1:0-894 GCF_000090795.2 Amphimedon queenslandica
AAAATTTTATTACATTTTCTGATACAATATTGATGTCCTTATGCCGTGTAGAAAGTTTGAGCTGATTCTAAAAAATATTTTTAGAGTTATGAGCATTATTTTAAATGGCTAACTTTCAAAAAATACCCAAGACTATGGTTTTCTGCAAAAAAAGATCCCAAAATTAGCCCAAATTTTCATTTCATTTTCTGATACATTGATGTACTTATGTTGTGTAGAAAGTTTCCAGCAGGCAATTCTGACAAATATTTTTGCAATTAAAAAAAGGCTACTTATTTTATCAAAATAAGGCTCCAAAATCACCCTAATTTTTTATTACATTTTCTCATACAGATTGATGTACTTGTGCTATGTAGAAAGTTTAAGCTGATTTCAGCTTCAATTTTTAAAGTTACTACCATTTCTTCCAGAAATATTACCTCCAATATTTACTATTACTATCACTTACAGAGTAGTTGTAAGACACAGTCTTCCTTCCTCTACAGGTAGCGAAGGGGCAGGGCAAGACTAGTCCACCTACTCAACCTATGAAGAATGATAAATAAATAAATAATAAAATCACATAACTTAATTGTAACTTATGTGAACTATAAAATTTCGAAAATGAGTAAAATCAAACACCCAAGTCGTAAAAATTTATAAAAATCCAATTTTGATCAGGAATCAGCTCAAACTCTCAACACAACAGAAAAACATGTTCCTGTACATTAAGTATCAAAAAACTATAAAAACGTAAAAATTTTCTTCAATTTCATTTTTTGGCAAAATTTGGCCCATGACCCTGCAGAGACTCTGACCCTATTTTTGAGCAACTTTAAAAATTTGTAAAAATCTAATTTTGATCAAAATGTGAGCTCAAACTTCTATAAAACATGAGTAAATGTAGTCTTGCGT
>NW_003559454.1:0-894 GCF_000090795.2 Amphimedon queenslandica
CAAGTCGAAAGTTCAACTGATATACCCTGGGAATCAGTTAGTCTAATGAATACACACATCAAATGTTATATTAATCATAATGAAATTTGTCAGAATTTTTGAATTTTTTTCTCAAAGGACAATGTTTGCATGCATGGCCATGTGTACTATTTATTTTGAATAAATCTTACTTCTATAATACAAACTTTGTTAGTATCAAGACTAAACAGGAACTTGAGTTATTTGTAGTTCATTTCAGCCAAATTAAATTATGATTATTATTGTCTCTAGTCTAAGCAATGTCAACTGTCATTATTTCACAATTATAGGTCGATGATTTACAAAGAAGAGCTGTTGCAATGTGGGTTTTGAAACTAAGGGAAGTATATCAGATCCCAGTTTCTATCGTTGTCAAGATTTTGAGTGATACACAAAATCTATTTGATTTAATGCTTGACAACATTGGGAAAGATCTGAGTATCGATAAATCTGATTTTGCTATTATTCGGAAGAATCCTAGATATTGCAATATCTTTTCAGAAGTCAATACAGCTTATAAACAGTTGAAGACTTACAAAAATAAATATGATTATGTTGTAAGTTTAGTCAGAATAACCTTTAGCTTTAACCTTAATATTTTTAGGAGCCAGAGTTGATTCATTTGGGAACTATAACCAAAACAAACCATACTGGTAATAGACGGAGAAAGATTAAAACTCATGATCAGTTTGTTTATATCCCAATTTTAAAAAATCTGAAGGCAATTTGTTCTAATGAAGATATATGTAAACAGGTAATAATTTATACTGAAATTAAGCATATGAATTCCATATTGCCACATTACAGATTTTATCAACGCATGAAAACGGTTCAAGATACATTACAGACTTTTGTGATAGCCATGTAGCAAAAAGT
>NW_003559455.1:0-894 GCF_000090795.2 Amphimedon queenslandica
TCTGCTCAGTCTCTTGCTGTAGTCTGATACAAAGGTTACAATATGGTCCATGCTTGATCTGTATCTCTCATTCATACTCCGACCATAAGCTGCTTTCCATGCTCTAGTCTCAACTGTTAATGATAATCTCAGTGGATCTATCAGTAAGGAGAATAAATAGGAGTAAAACTGGGGACAATGTACATGTATAGACTACATTACCAGTGGAGAGTAGTATAGTGTGTCCTATTGCTAGTTGTTGAGGTAGTGATCCAATCTCCTCAGCCTCCAGTCTATCATAATGACTGATCTCTCCCTCAAAGTCTGAGAGGTGCTTGCTGGCAGTGAGGAAATCAGCAATCACTTTGGACTGCTCCTGAGTGTACAAGTGATCATACTTAGTGAACTGGGCCAGTATCTGCAGGTTAAATAAATACATGTACATGTACATGCCTACACTGCTAATAAAACTCAGTAGTACTTTAGCTAGTTCGTGTCTGCAGGAGACCACTACTGATGAGAGCATGTGAATCACCTTCAATACATCTTTACTCTCATGAATGGACCGGAAGTAAGTTGAACCATGAGTAGAACCACGAATGTTCTTATGAGGAGCTACAAATACATACAATGTAATGACAGCTACATTGTGTATAATAATAGTAGCTCCAAAATCAGGCAAAAATCCCTGTACTATAGCCCATGGTTTTTTTCAAAAAATGGCTCCAAAATCATTGAAAATTTTTATTACATTTTCTGATACATATTGATGTTCTTATGCTGTATAGAAAGTTTGAGCTGATTCTGACTTCAATTTTTCAAGTTATGGCCATTTAAAAGAATGGCAAAAATCTGAAAAATACCTAAGGCTATATAGCCCATGGTTATACCCAAAAAATGGCTCTGAAATCATCA
>NW_003559456.1:0-893 GCF_000090795.2 Amphimedon queenslandica
GAAAAACACTTAAAACCGAATTAAAAACAATTAGGGAAAAAAATAGATTTTTTTTACTTTCAAGGGACTACTGCACGAAAGGTGCTTATACACAAATAAATTTTTATTTTGAAAAGTTACCAAGCTACAAAGCTGAAATTTTGCACGCATATGCACATGGGCCCCCTACACATTTAGAAAAAAACAGAACAGAGAAATCTCCCATAGGGAAAAAGTTAGGCCGGGAAAAGTTGCCGATATTCGGCTCTTATAGGCCATATAGACGGAAAACGTGCAATAGCTAACTTTG
This sequence comes from Amphimedon queenslandica, assembly GCF_000090795.2. NCBI lineage: Eukaryota > Metazoa > Porifera > Demospongiae > Haplosclerida > Niphatidae > Amphimedon > Amphimedon queenslandica. The sequence continues at coordinate 290 of NW_003559456.1, forward strand.
CCAAATAAACCGATTTGGCCCATGTTTTGGGTTTTTCCTACTAATTAGACCCCAGGGACCCGGAAAAACACTTAAAACCGAATTAAAAACAATTAGGGAAAAAAATAGATTTTTTTTACTTTCAAGGGACTACTGCACGAAAGGTGCTTATACACAAATAAATTTTTATTTTGAAAAGTTACCAAGCTACAAAGCTGAAATTTTGCACGCATATGCACATGGGCCCCCTACACATTTAGAAAAAAACAGAACAGAGAAATCTCCCATAGGGAAAAAGTTAGGCCGGGAAAAGTTGCCGATATTCGGCTCTTATAGGCCATATAGACGGAAAACGTGCAATAGCTAACTTTGCCAAATAAACCGATTTGGCCCATGTTTTGGGTTTTTCCTACTAATTAGACCCCAGGGACCCGGAAAAACACTTAAAACCGAATTAAAAACAATTAGGGAAAAAAATAGATTTTTTTTACTTTCAAGGGACTACTGCACGAAAGGTGCTTATACACAAATAAATTTTTATTTTGAAAAGTTACCAAGCTACAAAGCTGAAATTTTGCACGCATATGCACATGGGCCCCCTACACATTTAGAAAAAAACAGAACA
>NW_003559458.1:0-892 GCF_000090795.2 Amphimedon queenslandica
AGACTAATCAGACCATTGATCTGTGATTGGAATCGGTTCAGATTTTCTATGCAACAAAAGTATATGTATTCTATTCTCTCTCTAACTAGTCTCTCCGAGGACAACACCACACTAAGAAAGTCCATTGAGGTAAGCATGAAATCCATTATCCTCTGGAACAACTCTCTGACTCACTAGGAGTCTAGGAGCAACTAAACACCTTCAGCCAATCAGAAGCTCCCTTATCTTGTGTCGACAATAGGAAATCTAGGTTCAGGAGTATAAAAAATTCTCATGATGACTCCACGTGGTTTTAAGGCAGGGATAACCACACCCACACCACGCCCTTGAGATTGATCTAATAAAAATTACAGAAACTTATTATTTTGCAAGAAAATTTCAAAATAATATTATGCTTGTAAACTACCCGAAAATAAAAATAAAATTTAATTCCAACTGATTTTATTACGGAGTCATTCTAAGAAAAACAATCTTTTGGAGACTGAGTAAAACCTTGTTTCTTTTTTAATTGTATCTACAAAAATAAAAATAAATTATGCATGAAAGTATTTCAATGATGAACAAGATCATCTATAACCAACCTCAGTATCAGATGATCTGCTTGATACAGTATTCATTGCTGGGTTTTGCTGCCTGACCAAAAAGTTTGAGGCATCTTTCAATTTCATTCTTTGAACATGATGACGTGACACAGCACATATTTCTGTGTAGAAATAAAAACAGTTCAATGAATGAATAAATGAAAGAGACAGAGACAAAACTCTTAAATAGTCACAATAAAACACAATGCAACTTTGTGGTTACTTTAATCTGCAAACAAATTCATGGTAAAGAGTTGGGTAGTGTACATTCATTATTGAAAAACACAAAATACAGTTTATTGGTTGAAATG
>NW_003559459.1:0-892 GCF_000090795.2 Amphimedon queenslandica
GTACTACGTACTAAGTGAGCACATGCAGCAATAAACTCGTTTTGAGAGTCAGAAGAAAGGTAATGGGCAGAAAGCCGATGACCAGATTCTTGAGACTCAGCCACTTTCTGAATGTGATCTTGTAACACTGGATCATAATGACTGAGAAGCTCAATAACTCCCAGAAAATTCCCATTGCTGATGCTGCCTATCCTTTGAGATGATCCCCGAAAAGCCAATCCTCTCTCACTCAAAAAAAGAACTACATCAATTATCCTCTTCAAAATTGCTCTCCATTTTTCTACTTCTGATATTATCTCCTTTTCTAATTGCATATCAATGCCACAGTTGATCAAAATTCTTCGTTCTGTTGTGCGCCACTGTAGATAACTCTGCCTGTGAGGAATGCTGTGCTCATGCTCTGGAACTCTATCGTAAAGTTTTCTCCACCCCATATCAACTGACCAACCATCAACTGAACATAGAGCTGAGCTACGAGAACTAATACTGCTTGACTTAAAAAGTCTACACGGAAAACAAAACAAAGCTTTTCTGGCATCACTCCAAACTAACCAATCTCGTGTTGATTCATCACCATTTTTAAGTGTATGCTTAAATATATTAACTGGAAATCGATTGCCCTTGCAATCTCTTGGAAAGCTAGTGTGAACATGAGATTTAGGTCCAAACTTAATGGCATTTTCAACATCACGAGGAGATATATGGTCAGAATTAATGGTGCCAATATCAAATGAGCACTCTGCAGCTGCAGTTGCAGAAGCTGTCTCACTCTGTAGCACAGCAGTAGGCTGTGCTTCAGTGTTTGATTCATCTTCAGAAACCATATGATGGCTGTCCATGTCACTATTATCACCAGATATTGTAGGCACTACATCTTCTATATTGTTACTAT
>NW_003559460.1:0-892 GCF_000090795.2 Amphimedon queenslandica
CATAATAACATAAAGACCATCTTATTTGTAGTTAATTTTTAAAAGCTCATAATGAAAATGTAACAAAATAATACAAATGCATTTATTTTGGACCATTAATTGACAGTACCTTGCTTCCTCTGCCTCCTGTATTTCTGATCTCTCTTTATCTGTTAACTCTTTCATTGTCTCTCTATTGTCTCTAAATAATTATAAACAGTAAGAGGTGTATGTACATGTACATGTAAGTGTGTGTATACATAATGTGTGTGTGTGTTCATTAGTACCTGTAATATATGACACATCCATCATCATAAAATAGTCCTAATGAGTATCTATCTGAAGTGATGGAACACCATTTCAACTTATACTCAATATCAAGGCATGATATTTCAACTGGAAATAATCCATACTAAGAGTTAAAGATAGAGGGAGCATCTTCATTATGTTTTGTATCAATGACTAACCTTTGCACAATAGATATACTCAGCAGGTACTCCACTTAACTCTGACAGCTGTAAAAAACAATAATAGTAATGATAATGAATTAATGATATGCATATCTATATATTTATGCATAGTCTTACTCTACATTAATGTTAATATAAACCTATAGACTTGTATTAGTGATTGGCAGTTTTTACTATTATGTATAAAATCTTCCAATTGACATGTAGCATAAAATCCAAAATTTAATTGTCAACTACTACTTATGACAGATGAATACAGTACATGTATATAGAGTTTCAATCTTATAGCATCATAACTACTTGTTTGAACTAGTAATATCTCATGCAGTGCAATGATAAAATTATGAATACCTTTTCAGTAACATGCTTAGGATCATTATTATCTAGTATAATTTCTTCTATTGGATCAACTGAACATTGTGATGGACGCCATCTTATAACAT
>NW_003559461.1:0-892 GCF_000090795.2 Amphimedon queenslandica
TACTGTGCTTGAAAATATCATAGTAAAAATTAAATTATACTTATTAAAGTTACAGCTGAGATTCTTCACTGCTAATAAAGCTAGAAGAGCAAGCTATAAAATTTCCTTTCATGCATGCAAGTCACAAGTTCTGAGCTGCTCTGCATGTGTATCATTTACAATTTGACAACAACATTAGCCTTTGTGACATCTAAACATTGTATATTTCCATGCTAGCTTGTGCTCGCCCCTTCAATGTTCTACATTCGCCTAGTACATACATTATGATGTGTCTGTGTATGATAGTGCATATAATGTATGTGAGAATTTATGAATGTATGACGTGTGTATGTGACGTGTATCTATAATGTGCATGTTATGTGTGTGTGAGTATTATCATGTATCTGTGTGTGTGTGATGTTTGTATATGTACATGTATCTATACATAAGCTAATGTGACATGAGTGTGTGTGTGTAGGTTCATGTTATTTATTATCATTTTTAATACAGTTCTGTATCACATGAGTCACAAATTACCCACATACAATGTTCCATGAGTTTTGTATAATTATTCATTAACAATCATAACTGACATGTACCAGAATAGATTAGTAATCTTGAAATAAGGAGACCCCCTGGACCTCTCCTTCATGTGTACAGGTGTGGTGTGTGTGATGGTGTGTGTATCCATACATGAGTGTATCTGTGTGTGTGTTTCGACCTAACCCCCCAGCTATGTCTCAGGACCCAGCTACCATAACCGTAGCCTAGCGCTGGGCTTCCACCTCGATTGAAAGTACTGGCATCTTCAAAGCTCAACACATCCATTGACTTAAGAGTCGAAATTAACAGAGTATGGGGTTTCCCTTCTATTTGAAATTATGCTTACTGGGCAAGGGACAGACAGTCTGCC
>NW_003559462.1:0-892 GCF_000090795.2 Amphimedon queenslandica
CATGTACTACATTAAATGAGCCTTCTTTTTCTCTCAATTTGTAGTAAATTCATGACAAGTACAGTAGTAATAATTCTAAAGTAGGCTGAGGTATTTAATTATTGTAGTATATATTTATGAAAATTTTGCACAAAATTTAAATGCAGTATATTCCATGTGTCAAAACTGCTTTTTAAGAACATTATTCTATGAGATTTTAATTCTATATTATGATATTTTGTAATCATTTTTTTGTAGTGCAGTTGGTATTATTTGTATAAAACAGTGCATTTTGTACTTTATGGATGCTTATTTATTAACAAAATGTGGCATGCACCATTGCAAATGTTGAGTTTTGCCTTGTGAGCATTTTTGCCTTAAAAGCATCACATTACCTTTTTTAGAGTGTCTATATGTAGATTAATGTTTATTAAACTTGAAGTTATGTGTGTGTACCTTAATAGGTCTGTAAAAACTCGGCTGAGAGTACTAATACTAGTACAAAGTTAACAGCTCTACATTTTTTTGTTTTTATTTACTGATTGTTTTATGTTGTTTCTTTTAATGATCAATTTTTTATGATTCTCATTTTTAAAAGTAATATGATTATACAGATAAAACAGTATTAATGTTATAATTTTAATGATTAATCTGGCAAAACTAGTGACAGTAAAGATTTAATTGAAACAAGATATTGTTGCAAGTCAGAATAGTAAAATAGTGAATCACCACCATCTTCAAAAGTCAGACCTCTCCACAATGACTAATGTCCCTTATATCAAAGGTTTGTTGCTTAACTCACTGGTGTCTCCTTTCTAAAAGGGAATAAAGTGTGCATTTGATCACAAAACTTATCAGTGGTTCTGGAAACTTCTTTGCTAAGGAAAAAGTGATCTCTGCTGCTTTTGCATTT
>NW_003559463.1:0-891 GCF_000090795.2 Amphimedon queenslandica
GTTAATAGTACAGTTGTAATTTGTTTGTGAAGTGAGCTGTAAAGGTTGGGACACTGAGCATTTAGCAATTAATATCATTAACAAGCTACCATGTTGTGGAATAGATGTACAGAAATGAATGGGCAAAAGGTACTCTTTCTTTTATTTTCTCAAAAAAACTATGCAAAATTGCAGTATGGTAAGTAGAATTATACAACAAATGTCCAGTGAACATTTGTGTGTGAATCAGTACTTGCATTTAAAAGTGAAATTAGAAAAGCCACTTTTTTTGATTCAGATATGTACATCTATCCTACAACATGGTAGCTCAGATATTCAAATGTGCAGTGGTGGAAAAGGTTTATGATAATGGGAATATGGGATTTTACTTGTACTACTGTGCATGCTTAATAGAATGATGCATGCATACTGGTAATTATTGGGCAAGCTAAACAGAATGTAAACTCAGACCCTGCTAATAAGTATCATAATATATCAAAAATTAGACTGCTAGACAAATTAATGGGTGCATGGGAAAGGGATACAATTGGAAAGGATTGTGCAACCAAGGATTTTGCATTCACCTTGTTTGAATTTACTTTTGTAGGCATGTCTACAATGAAGCATATCTTGACGAGTGAAGGAACTTCATCAGACATTCATCTGCTTGTGGTGGGAAAAACTGGCCAGGGGAAGTCAACTTTTATTAACAGCTTGATAGAATTACAAAAAGAGATTGCAGAAGAGGGAGCGGAGACAGACATGTGTACCAATTCATGTTACTCTTACGTTCATCCTGAACTGTTACCAGGTGTCAGAGTGAGGGTTATAGATTCGCCTGGTTTGCAGGACATGCATAATGATGAGCAGCTGTACATTAAAAAAATAAAGGCTCATTGTCAGGAGGTTAGC
>NW_003559464.1:0-891 GCF_000090795.2 Amphimedon queenslandica
TTAGTTTTGACATCTCTCTGCTTGTTGTCAGCAGCATTTACTATAAATAGAAGAATGCAATAAGTATATATACATGTAAAACAATTATTTTCAAACAGAAGCTGCTAGCTTGAACAAATATTATAGGTCAGGATGCATTCATGGCTGCAATTATTCGCAGTAATATAAATATTCAATTACACATGATTGAAACTGTTATAGCATTGCTGTGACGATGGGAACACATGTACATGTATTTAGTAATCAGCCATTCATCATATACATGTACCAAAATGTACATGTATATTCTTTTAGCAGCTTTAGTAGAGCAATTCACAAATATTGTGAGTTTTGTGACTCCTTCATTATCCGTCTACTCCTTGTATGGACCTCTACAACAGAGCTCTTTGCTGGAAATCATTGTTGGTCTGCCTGCTGGTGATTATAAACCACACCCAATTCAATAAACACCAACTAAAATGGGTGGACTGGTGGAGGGTTCCAAGATACGGCAAGAAATTAGTTCTAAAAAGTACTGGTTAAAACAGCTCAAGAGACCAGGGGTAACCGCATAGTTTTCAATCAAAATATAGCATTTACATGTAGTTGGGTATGGTAGATGCTGGTTGTGGGAAAAATCAAGAATAATTGCAGCTAAAAATACATATCCTGACCTACAGTATCATGAATACACACCTTTGTTCTGCACTACTTAAAGGGTAACTGAAACAGTTTTTTGAGGTATTTATCTTATCAGCTTCATATGATTTCCTGAACTTAAGTGTGACAACTACCATTGTTCAAAAAATTTATTCACTGATATATGAGTTTCCGAAAACATCCTTTTACTTCCTGCCATGTTACTTCCAGTAGGTGGGTGCAGCTGGACGTGATATCCTTTGTGGCAGACTA
>NW_003559465.1:0-890 GCF_000090795.2 Amphimedon queenslandica
AAATAGAGTTTGTATTTGAATTGTAATATTGATAGTTACTGTTGAATGTACTCTGCTGGATGGTTACATTACAATCATGAGGTAATGGTACACTAGTGACATCAGTGAAGAGCAAGAACAAACCAGATCCAGCATCCTTTTTTAGACCTATCCCATTTGTAATGTTACATTTACAAACTAATGCATTTCTTGGATTGATAGCAAGAATAGCAAAGCCATGATAGTTGGTAATACTGACCTCATCAATGAGTAATGTATTGATATGAAGAAGTACCAAAACGGCTGAATGGTTACGTGAGAAATACATTGGGGATGCACTAGAATTGATTGACTCCATTGCAGCTAGTCTCTTCAATTGTTCACCACAGCCTCTGAATACTAACCTGGTTAATGTCAGGTTGTGTATATTAGTGAAAGCAAACCCACTGTTTGGTGGAGTACTGGAATTATCACACTGTATAAGAGCTTGCTTTGAGGATTCACTGGTTAGTGTCAGTGAGTGGGTATCATTAATCACACTACAAAATGATACATTTTTGCTAATGAAGTGAGTGATGCTATCAGATAACACCAGCACAATATCATCATCCAGTGAATGAGTTTCATTACACAAGAAACTCTCCAATCCATAATCATTAGTTATATTAATCTGTTGACTGGAAACTGACAAAAGAATGAGAGAGAAAGCAAGTACAATTGAATACATTTCTGACTATACCTATCATAAAAATTCTTCAGTGATTTTATAAAAATTCAATGTTTACTATAGGGAAAGCGTGCTATAGTAATAACTCAAAAGTAGGCTATCAATGTAAACCTTTGCCAGCAATACCTGACAAATAGCAAGTATACTCGTCAGTAAATAACATGCATCTACATACAGACAGTGT
>NW_003559466.1:0-890 GCF_000090795.2 Amphimedon queenslandica
TTTGTCACACTATTGTGCAATGATAATAGACGCAAAGTACATGTCCACATACTATCAATACACATAATACTGTTATAATACATGAGTGTATTAAATGTAAACACAATATAATGCTACTATCATAACCACTTACCCCAGAGTGTACTTTTAAAATTTTGAAAAGTGACTATATATGGTAATGATACTACTGGTGTATTTATAGCATCATAACTCTTAGCTATGGACAGTTTTGATATTGAAAATTAACTTACAGGAGGCAAGAAACAACATGTTAATTATTTTCAAGAAGTACTGTATATACAGTACAATTATATATGCGATGGCAGCGATGCATGTGTACACACATATTATCAATACACATAATACTGTTATAATACATGAGTGTATTAAATGTAAACACAATACAATGGTACTATCATAGCACACTCACCCTTTCCTAACCTGTAGCATATCTATTTTTAACTTTTGAATAAATGACCATATATGGTAAGATACTACGAGAGTATTCCAACTGACATTATGATGCAACAACTCAAAGTGGGGCTAATGTGGAAGGTTTTTTCCAGGGTGTCAGGACACCTGTTCCTGACAACCCTTCAGGCCTTTCTTCCTCTTTCCTCTGCCCTTCTCCTGTCTGTTTTTCATCTGCTTTGTATAAGTCCTGTAAAATTCTAATAATAACTCTTAGCTATTGATTAATTATGGACAACTAAATGTTAGAGGCAATGATTAAGTAAATATCATTTTCTGCTTTGATTTTATGATTATATTTGATCGATTGAAAGTGAAAGACTGAACAGTGAATCCAAAGCATGTGAAAGTAACACCACAGTTTATTTGTGTACATTTATGCATTCTATTATTAGCTCGAGGAAGTGACATCATGATCA
>NW_003559467.1:0-890 GCF_000090795.2 Amphimedon queenslandica
CTAATTTTGAAAAACGCCAAAATTCTAAAAAAATCCCTGTACTATAGCCCATGGATTTTTCAAAAAATGGCTAAAAAATTACCCCCAATTTTTATTACATTTTCTACTACATATTGATGCCCTTATGCTGTGTAGAAAGTTTGAGCTGATTCCGACTTCAATTTTTAAAGTTACGGCCATTTTAAGAAAACGCCAAAATTCTAAAAAATATCCAAGGCTATATATAGCCCATGGGTTTTTCCAAAAAATGGCTCTGAAATCACCTCCAATTTTTATTATATTTTCTAATACATATTGACGTCCTTATGCTGTGTAGAAAGTTTGAGCCGATTCCGACTTCAATTTTTCAAGTTATGGCCATTTTAAGAAAACGCCAAAATTCTGAAAAAATCCCTGTACTATAGCCCATGATTTTTTCCAAAAAATGGCTAAATAATCGCCTCCAATTTTTATTACATTTTCTGATACATATTGATGTCCTTATGCTGTGTAGAAAGTTTGAGCCGATTCCGACTTCAATTTTTCGAGTTACGGCCATTAAAAAAAACGCCAAATTCTGAAAAAATCCCTGTACTATAGCCCATGAATTTTTCCAAAAAATGGCTAAAAAATCACTCCCAATTTTTATTACATTTTCTGATACACATTGATGTCCTTATGCTGTGTAGAAAGTTTGAGCCGATTCCGACTTCAATTTTTCGAGTTACGGCCATTTAAAAAAACGCCAAATTCTGAAAAAATCCCTGTACTATAGCCCATGAATTTTTCCCAAAAATGGCTAAAAAATCACTCCCAATTTTTATTACATTTTCTGATACATATTGATGTCCTTATGCTGTGTAGAAAGTTTGAGCCAATTCCGACTTCAATTTTTTGAGTTACAGCCATTT
>NW_003559468.1:0-890 GCF_000090795.2 Amphimedon queenslandica
TGTTCATTGATAATTGCTGCCAAACTGAATTATCTTAGTTCCTTGCGCAACTTTCAAGAGATAATGATATCAGCCACTGATGTAAAGATTTGCTATCAGTCTAAGTTGCTTATAAAAGCATTATAAACACTTATCTACATTAAATATCTTAATGCAATCAGAGCAGTATTTGTAATGATGTAAAAGGAATATTTTCAAATAAAAATGATAGGTGGTAGCAATTTTTGGCCAATAGAATATTTTTGGTAATATCATAATAATCATTTTTACACAATGAAAATAATTGTTATTTGTGAGGCGACTTTTATTGTTTAAATTTTTACAGCTATATGTTTGTTTTTAATGCAGATTGTAACTCATTTCATTGCAACTAGATCTAGATGCAGTATAATCTATTCTATGACCAATGACTGAAGGCTTTTGATATCATCACTGAAATCTCGTACATTCAAAGTTTAAAATTATTACACTGAGTTAAAAATAGTTATTTTTACTTTATAAAGAGTTAAACATTGCAACAAATAAAGATTGAATGGAATAGAAGAACAAGAGGACTGATCCACGGGAAGTTATGGTGTATATTCTGAATTCTTGGGAGTTGATCCGCATTCTAGGCACACGCCCGTGGACGTTCCGCGCGTTCACGTGCTTGGTTCAGCGTGCGGAACGATCCGCAGCAATCCGCACTGATCCGCATTCTAGTAACGCCCGTTCAGTACGGTAGCTAGTTTTGTGTCAAGCGCAGGATTTCTGCGCTAGCAGGAAATGAGTCACAATGACCCAAATAACACCCACACAAGACATGAATAACATTATCATAATTATTTTAAAATGGATCTAAAGGAAATGGTGTTTAGAAAGCTGAACTATGTCTTAAAGGAGGAGCAGTT
>NW_003559469.1:0-890 GCF_000090795.2 Amphimedon queenslandica
AAGCCATGCATGTGCAAGTATAAACGCTTGAATCGTGAGACTGCGAATGGCTCATTAAATCAGTTATAGTTTATTTGATGGTGTTCCGCTACGTGGATAACCGTGGTAATTCTAGAGCTAATACATGCAAAAGGTCCCGACTGTCACGGGAGGGACGTATTTATTAGATCCAAAACCGACCCGGTCGGTGCCTCACGGCCCGGCCGGCGTTCTCGGGTGATTCATGGTAACTGTTCGAATCGCTCGGCCTCCGCGCCGGCGATGGTTCATTCAAGTTTCTGCCCTATCAACTTTCGATGGTAGCGTATTGGGCTACCATGGTCGCAACGGGTGACGGAGAATTAGGGTTCGATTCCGGAGAGGGAGCCTGAGAAACGGCTACCACATCCAAGGAAGGCAGCAGGCGCGCAAATTACCCAATCCCGACTCGGGGAGGTAGTGACAAGAAATAACAATGCCGGTCCCATCGAGGTCCGGCAATTGGAATGAGTACAATCCAAACCCCTTAACGAGGAACAATTGGAGGGCAAGTCTGGTGCCAGCAGCCGCGGTAATTCCAGCTCCAATAGTGTATGCTAAAGCTGCTGCAGTTGAAGCGCTCGTAGTTGTACGTCGGGGCCCGGGCTCCGTCCTCCCTCGCGGATGGGCGCCCCGCTCGGTCGTCGCGGTCCGCCGAGAGGCGAGCACTGCGCGGCGGCCCCCGTCTCTCTCGGGAGCCCCGGCTGCTCTTGACTGAGCGGTCGGGGGTTTCGGGACGTTTACTTTGAACAAATTAGAGTGTTCCAAGCAGGCCGGTCGCTTTGAATACGTTAGCATGGAATAATGGAATAGGGCCGCTCGTCCTATTTTGTTGGTTTTCGGGACGGCAGTCATGGTCGATAGGGACAGTT
>NW_003559470.1:0-889 GCF_000090795.2 Amphimedon queenslandica
TAAGAGAGACACAGTACATTCCCCTGACTTAGGTAAATAAATGAATAAAATAACATACATGTATGATATGGCATATAAGCAGTGAGCATCTTTTCAAAATAAGCATACATGTATTTGCTGTTGCCCTAATTGCTGGGACTGGTAGACATTAATTGTGCTTATACCTTTATGTGTATGTGTGTTTGAGTTAGGGGCCATTTTTTTATCTAACTAAATTTTAATCCTTATAACAAATAAATGCTTTTCCTAAATAGGCTTTTATTCAAGTACTTTAATCTACATGTAGATGATGTTTCAGAATATCTTTTGTCCATTAGATATGAAGCATCTTGTCAATGTACTTGATTTACTAAAGAAGCATGGATATTCTGATGTCAATTATTATGATCTTGGTCTGTATCTGGGTTTGTTCCCTGATACACTTGATGTTATTAAGATAGCTAACAAAGGAGATGCTCATAGCTGTCTAAGAGATTGTTTGAAGGAATGGTTACAACGAGTTGATAATGTAAAGAGTTCAACTTATGATGCATTAATACAAGCATTGAGGAAGACTGAAGAGAATGATGTAGCTGATGGGATTGAAAGACAAAGTAAGACTAATATTAAATTTTAATTTTATTTGTAGCAATAAATCTATCACTCGATCCCTTTGAATATGATGATACGACTGTACTGGTAGCCTAAATTTTAATTTCACAAGCTTTGCAAAAATTGTGGATGAAGTCAATGTCCATGTGCAAGAAAATAATGTGAAATTTTTTTGTGACAATTTTTGCCATGAAATTAGGCTATTGTTCATGCAAGCCTGAGCCAGCAGTACTCTCAGTCAAGCTTAATTGTAGCACTTCATCACTATTATTTTCTTACGTTTCTTTTACTTTTGCCA
>NW_003559471.1:0-889 GCF_000090795.2 Amphimedon queenslandica
ATTGGGATGTAAGCTGTAGCATAGTATCAAAAGTATAGTATTACATGTAAGTAGCATTAGTTAAGGGGGCGGGTACCCCAATTCTCATTAATTATTCATAAACTTAGCAAGTTGTTTCACACCAAGTTCTTTATAGTAGCAGTTTCTAACCATTGCAGATAGTTAGATATACAAAAAGTGTATCAGCAAATTAAAATTAATCTTAGACAATGTAAAAGCATGTGAGAAAGAATATAAAGAAAATAGCCACCTTGCCAACAATATCTAGGCAATGGGCCATCATATAACTATGCTTCACAGTGGGATTTAGTGATAAAAGGCTCCAGAGTTGAGATATGACCATCAGTGAAGTTAAAATGGGCCACAACTCACCAAAGAAGAATCTAATTTTTAAAAGCCTCTGTATGAATCCTGACACTTGGGATCTTAGGCAAAAGAACTTCCCACATACCACATATAGCTGCTCTTTCTCTTATAGAACGTCTAAAACAACTTTCCTAGAGTGTGCCAACATGTTCTATTGCTTATGAATGGAAGAGTTGTTATTGCGTGGGTGAAAATGTGATTATGTAAGGCTATGAATATGATTTAAACTGTGACTATCATGAATATGATTAACAGGGGGACCTGCCACCTTAGAGGCCATCTTGAGAGTCACAGCAGCTGGAAAGTTAGTGAGAAGTAGCATGGCAGTACCAGTACCTAAGAAGAAAAGGAACCCAGCTGTACTTCAACATGATGAAATATCACAAGAAAGTTTGCCTGATGATGAGAATATAAAGCTCANATGTAAGTACTGCAAAAAGGAAATCACTGGCTCAACACTGAAAAGCCAAAACCAATTGGTGGAAACATTTGGTAAGCTACATGTAAGGTATAGTACATTCAG
>NW_003559472.1:0-889 GCF_000090795.2 Amphimedon queenslandica
GAGAAACATGGGCTGCCTGATCGAAAAATAATAGAGAATATTGCCAAAGTTTCAAAAGTACCCGATTTTACTAAAAACTGGCACACACGTGTCGATGCCACTAACATCCCAAAAGAGATAAAAGTTGCTGGAAAAGTAGTGTGGTTCCAATGCCCATGGATACCAATATCAGAAGAATTGATTTGGGGAAGTACAGCAAATCTGATCAAAAATTATATACGAGAAATGGCAAAGAAACAAGACGTTGGTGATACCTTAGTAACTGGAATAAGTACAAATGAAAATTACATCAAAAAATATGGACTAAGAAATATATTAGGAGAGAGGCCAGGAGAAGATGTTATACATGGATACAGGTATCTTGGTTGTGATAACACTATAATTAGAATGATCCTTGGGACAGGCTACAAACATGAAGGATATAAAAATATCCACAACTATATAATACACACTCATCTGACACTGATTTTCAGCCTTACTGAACAAATGGCTGGACTGGGACTGAATGCATAAGCAAAAGCCATGCCTTGATGAAGGACTGAACTATTAATAGTATAATTAAGAAACTAACTATCTACATAATACAATTTAATACGTGTATATCCATATCATGACCATATTAGTTTTTACAAATAAAAAATAATTATTGCTTCTAGCAAGATTTGAACATTGAAATACGCCTTAACCTCTTTAATGAGGACACCTTTATAATGAGGACATTTGTAATGTCCCAATTGGTACAAGTCTATACAAAAGTACCTCTGAAATGAGGACACCTCTGCATAGGCGTATCTAGCCTTCTCCATCTACTAGGGCACTTAATTAATTGTTCATATAATTAATTAATTATTCATATATCTAATTAATTAATCATACTTTTAACTATTGA
>NW_003559473.1:0-889 GCF_000090795.2 Amphimedon queenslandica
CACTGAGTCTCACAACAGATGCGTCTGATGTAGCTATGGGAGCAGTTATGCAGCAGTGGATTGATGAAACTTGGCAGCCACTGGCATACTTCTCCAGACCCTTGAAACCACCTGAGAAGAAGTATAGTACGTTTGACAGAGATTTGTTAGGGATTTATCTAGCAATTCAACGTTTTTGCTACTCCTTAGAGGATCGGCAGTTCTACGTATTGTCTGACCACAAACACCTAACACATCTCCACTCATTTCACTCTAATCAACATTCACCACAATGTGTTTGACATATGGATTATATTCTGCAGATCACCTCAGACATTCATCATGTAAAGGGGTCAGCTAACTCAGCTGCAGATGCTTTGTCTCGTGCTAATATCAATTCAATCTCTACTAATACTCCACCTGAAGTAAATTTTTAGAAACTGGCTGAAGTACAACAGGATGATCCTGAATTAACCGAGTTGTTGAAGTCTCCTTCAGAAGACTGATACTCAGAAAAGTACCTCTTACTTTCTCTACTTCTACTATTGTTTTTGATGTAGCTACTGGGATATCTCACCCATTTGTACCAAGTTCATTGAGATTTACGGTATTTTCAGCACTACAATTCCTTGTCACACTCTGGCATTCGTGCATCACAACGATTACTTACCAGTCGTTTTATCTGGCCTGTTTTTAACTCCAACGTTCGGAAATGGACTTGTCAATGTCTCCAGTGCCAACAAAACCAAGGTCCAAAGACACACTGTCACTCCCCTTTCTCACTTTCCTACTCCTCTACATAGATTTTGTCACTTACATATTGATCTAGTTGGACCACTACCTGTCTCTAGAGGCTTCACTTATCTACTAACTATGGTGGATAGATTCACTCGATGGCCGGAAATTGTCC
>NW_003559474.1:0-889 GCF_000090795.2 Amphimedon queenslandica
ATGCAAGGTATGTATTGTGCTAAGCAGTCTGGCCTGTCTGCAAACATGACCACCTTTTGTTCAATACATTTTAACATCCATTAACTCTATTCAGTATTTTACATATAGTCCCCACATATTCAACTTGACCAGATATTCTATACTTGAGGGTAAGATTGGAGTATTAAGACATGGTTCGTGTGTTTCGATCTTTTAGAGTGTGCTTGCTATTCTTTTTAATTTTGACTGTATTGCTTTATTTACAGTTTCAAGTATTGATCAAGGGAAGAGAAAAAACTGTACCTCATGTCAGAACAAGACACAAAGGTTAGTAAAACACTCTTTATGAATCAATGAATGATTGCTTTTTAATCTTCATGCAGCTACACTTGAAGAAGAGATAAAGGGAAAGCTACAGAAATGCTTTGATTCACTCAATTTATCCAAATTTGTCAACAAAGGAAAAGCATCGGAAGATGCCATTAACTTTATTAAGTTGCTCAAAACAGTTTTTCCTTCACCAGAGCAGAGCAATATTAACAGTCAAAGTATATGCTGGAATATTAGTATCAATCTGATGCTACATTCTAATGATACTCTGTTTGGGAATATCAATTCACACCGCATTTATATCAATATCAATTCTGATCCTTCATTTTCTGATTCCAGACAATATTATGCTGCCATGTTAAAAAATGCTATCCTAAAGCATAACGGAGTGCACAAAAAAAGACTTTGTATTCCACGTGTGTTCTTGGCAGGTTTCCCTAAGTCTGGATCGACATCACTTGATCGAATGTTAACATATCATCCTAAAATAGAACATGGACTCTCTAAAGAGCCAAGATGGTGGATACCACCTTATCTTCATCCAAACATTCACTCATTCCAACCAACAATAGAATATTTT
>NW_003559475.1:0-889 GCF_000090795.2 Amphimedon queenslandica
AAGTTAGACTGGAACATGTTTTGGAAATTGGAAAGGAAATTAACATTATTCATTTACATGACATAACCTGGTGTGATTTCATGTAGATCTACTGTTGTATATGTACAAACAAGTGAGCTATAATGAAACTTGACCTCTTCTGTATTTGGGGCGAGCCTAAGCAGGCTTCACCCCAATAGCACAATTATCACTTGCTTATAAAAGCTATTATCTATTATGAGTAGAGAATAGTTTTTATAAGCAAGTGATAACTGTACAAGTAGTTTCTGTTTTAGTTATCATTATTTTTCAAGGGCTACATGTACCATATAGATGGTAATTTTGTTGGGGGGAAATTTTGGTGAATTTGCCATTTTGACAGCCATTTATAAAAACAAAACCTGACATTTTGAACCTTTATGTGCATACTAAATGGCACATGACCACTGTCAAATTTGCCAAATTAAAACCCATCAATCACCACTTTCCAATTTGCCAAAATTTTCATCCCTCTATAAATACCAGCTATACAAACAGAATGCATCTTCTCATTGAAACATTCACCATTGATACAACTCTTAACTGTACTGGTCTAGTAAATCACTACTCTGGTATGTTGTGTATTATAGTTTTACTTTGTGCATTGCCATTTTATGTTCAAGGATATTTTTGTCTCATTTTGCCTTGGACATGCTCTTTGAAGAATTTTGTTGATTGATAATTTACTCTCTTAATTTTGGAACACTACATTGTATACACACATGCATGCATTGAAACTTTTATGATTTCATTGTGGGATGGTACCATAGGGTGCTAAATCATAAGTGCAATCACTATTTGGCTGCAAGCTGGCTGTTTTTTGTTAACTTTTAATCTTACCATCATCTTGAGGATCCTGTTCAGTTGTTAA
>NW_003559476.1:0-888 GCF_000090795.2 Amphimedon queenslandica
AATCACCCCAAGTTTTTATTACATTTTTTAATGCATATTGATGTCCTTATGCTGTATAGAAAGTTTGAGCTGATTCTGACTTCAATTTTTCAAGTTATGGCCATTTTAAGAAAACACCAAATTTTGAAAAGTACCCAAGGCTATAGCCCATGGTTTTTTCCAAAAAATGGCTCCAAAATCACCCTCAATTTTTATTACATTTTCTGATGCATATTGATGTCCTTATGCTGTATAGAAAGTTTGAGCTGATTCTGGCTTCAATTTTTTTGAGTTATGACCATTTTAAGAAAACGTCAAAATTCTGAAAAAATACCCAAGGCTATATATAGCCTTGGGTTTTTTCCAAAAAATGGCTCCGAAATCACCCCAAATTTTTATTACATTTTCTGATACATATTGATATTTTTATGCTGTGTAAAAAGTTTGAGCTGATTCCAAGTAAAAATTTTTAAGTTATAAGCCATTTTAATATCCTTATGATACATTGTGTATGTAGAGAGTTTGAGCTTCTTCTGACTTTAATTTTTTGAGTTACATGTATGAGCATTAATTTTAAAAATACATTTACATGTAAATTTAAAAGAATTAATACTTTTACATACATGTACATGTACATGTATGCAAATTTACAAGAAATATAATATCTTTATTTTCTTATTGAATAGTCTTCAGGTGAGTCCCCACCAGCTCCTGTGAGAGGTCCTAACGTTAAATCAGGAGAAGAGGAGGAAGAGGGAGAGGGTGGTGGAGGGGGCGGAGCAGGAGGGGGTGGAGCCTCGTTATCGCTAGCTGACCTGATGCCTAAAGTAGACATCAGTGCCAAAATAACGACAGAACTCATGAAAGAGCTAGCAGATAAAAACTGGAAAATAAGAGGAGAGGCCCTTC
>NW_003559477.1:0-888 GCF_000090795.2 Amphimedon queenslandica
CTTCTTTCCATAATCAACGGAAAGACGCTCCATAAGGAGAGAAGCAAACCCAGACCCAGTACCACCTCCAAAAGAATGGAAGAGAAGAAAACCTTGGAGACCAGTACACTGATCAGCAAGTTTACGGATCCTATCCAAAACAAGATCAACGAGATCCTTTCCAACAGTGTAATGCCCACGAGCATAATTGTTGGCGGCATCTTCCTTGCCAGTAATGAGCTGCTCAGGATGAAAGAGTTGGCGGTAAGTACCAGTACGAACCTCATCTGTAGAAACAGAAATAAAATTATTCAATCACATATAATAGAGTTCTAGCTAATCTAATTATGACACATACCTACAACAGTTGGTTCCAAATCAACAAAGACAGCACGGGGAACATGTTTCCCTGCACCAGTTTCACTAAAGAATGTATTGAAGGAGTCATCTCCTCCACCAATGGTCTTGTCAGATGGCATCTGTCCATCAGGCTGGATACCATGCTCCAAGCAGTACAGCTCCCAGCAAGCATTGCCAATTTGTACACCAGCTTGACCAACATGTATGGAAATACACTCACGCTGGGAAAGAAAGCGCAAAAGTAAGTATGGGAAACAGTAAAGGCTCTTTTACCATTTTGAGATTTAGCTGTCAGTATAAGAAAGAGAAAACGGTAGGAAAAAGTTGAAGGTGTCTCCTGCAAGAAACGCTTTAGTAACGAGGGGCGAGTCTCTTTGCAGAATGAATGCGCGCTCCAACCCGCAAAGCTTTTATAATCGCCCTATCACCATGACAACTGAGACTAAATTCATGTGTGGTGCAAGAAATCCAATCCCTAAACTAGGCCAGGCTAGCCCTAAACTTGACACACCAGCTTGCAAAATTCCCGCCCCACCATGCAGCACTACA
>NW_003559478.1:0-888 GCF_000090795.2 Amphimedon queenslandica
GCACCAAATGGCGGCCGGAATTTATTTCATCCTAAACCACGCCTTACAACCGTAAAAATTTCTAATAATCTTCCTACGCATTCAATTCTCGCCTAGGGTGGTCTATTCTTCTATTCTATTATTTTATCTGATGCATATCGATGTCCTTATGCTGTGTAGAACAATTCTTACCAAACTTAAATTTTTAATGAATTTTTAACATTGCTCAAAAATCTGGCAAAAGTCCTTGTACTACAGTACACAATCTGGGCCAAGTTTTGCTAAAATTGAAAAGGAGAGAATTCTTATATATAATTTTGTCAAATGCATGTACATGTCCTTATGTGAGTCTGATCAAATTTGGATTATTTGTGAATTTTAAGGCTTGTCAACTCGTATGAAGCATGCTTTTAACTCACTTAATACATTTTAAAACCCAGAGTGTTCCCAGTTCAATCTTGATGCACGAAGTCTTGCATGGGATCAATGGATTCAAGGTGGTAGCTAAGAAGCCATAGATTGACTTAAATTGAGGACCATTACTCAAACTTAATTTACAGGAACGACTTGTGTGTACCTTAGAGTTTTGTTATTCCTTTTTTGGTGAGTCCTGTTATGATATCACTAGTGACTAAAATACTACCTCAAGCTCTATCTCTTGTATGCCAACAATGACAAAAACACTTGACTATTTTTAATGCTTTAATTAACTTTGCTTTTACATGTAGAACAAGTGATAATTATTATCTGTAATGTACTGTGATTTATGTATTAATTACAATCATACATGCATGTGATGAAGACTTTTTACTGCTTTTAATTTATAATTTTTGTTTTAACAATAATTATAATATTTGTAATAGTCAGTGTGGCCCTACAATAATTTTATTCCCAAGGGTATACCGTACA
>NW_003559479.1:0-887 GCF_000090795.2 Amphimedon queenslandica
ACGTAATAATGTGCTACAGTGATATAGAGCAATAATGCTACAGGGCAACAATGCTACAGTGCAACAGTGCTACATTGCAACAGTGCAACAGTGCAACAGTGCTACAGTGCTACAATGCAACAGTGCAACAATGCTACAGTGCAACAATGCTACAGTGCAACAATGCAACAATGCTACAGTGCTACAATGCAACAGTGCTACAATGCATCAATGCAACAGTGCAACAATGCTACAGTGCTACAATGCAACAGTGCTACAATGCATCAATGCAACAGTGCAACAATGCAACAGTGCTACAATGCTACAGTGCTACAATGCAACAGTGCTACAATGCATCAATGCAACAGTGCAACAATGCAACAGTGCTACAGTGCAACAGTGCAACAGTGCAACAGTGCTACAGTGCTACAGTGCAACAGTGCAACAGTGCAACAGTCAACAGTGCAACAGTGCTACAGTGCTACAGTGCAACAGTGCAACAGTGCAACAATGCTACAGTGCAACAGTGCTACAGTGCTACAGTGCAACAGTGCTACAGAGCAACAGTGCTACAGTGCAACAGTGCAACAGTGCAACAGTGCAACAGTGCTACAGTGCTACAGTGCTACAGTGCAACAGTGCAACAGTGCTACAGTGCAACAGTGCAACAGTGCAACAGTGCTACAGTGCTACAGTGCAACAGTGCAACAGTGCTACAGTGCAACAGTGCTACAGTGCTACAGTGCAACAGTGCAACAATGCTACAGTGCAACAGTGCTACAGTGCAACAGTGCTACAGTGCAACAGTGCTACAGTGCTACAGTGCAACAGTGCAACAATGCTACAGTGCAACAGTGCTACAGTGCTACAGTGCAACAGTGCTACAGTGCTACAGTGCAACAGTGCAA
>NW_003559480.1:0-887 GCF_000090795.2 Amphimedon queenslandica
CATTGATCTCTCATCCCTTGAAACTGTCATCAATGGTGGTATACGATTACAGAATAATCCTTCTTTATGTTACCTTGGGAATTTGAGCTACTACCTGGCCAATGTGTCATCATCATCTTGTGTGTTGGATAATCACAAAAGCAGTATTGAAGAATGTGGTTAGTATTTGCATATTGTCTTGTTTGTGAGTAATTATTATGTGCCATGGCAATTTGTCTAAGCATTTACTTGTATGCATTATGAACAGCAGGTTCTTGTATATAGTTTCTCTGTTGGATATCTATTATTTAGTCTTTAGCTGTAAATACTGTCACTTTTGGTAACATATTAATTTTATTTGCTAATAGTGGCTCTATTTTGCTCTGAGGGTGTAAGCATACTTTATTACTGTGAACAACCCTGTGTTAACATAGCTGCTTCATTTTTATTTTTAAGTAATAAATTTCCATCTTTATTATAGTTGAATTGAACATGACATGTCATCCTCAATGTTCATCTGCTTCTGGTTGGTGCTGGGGACCTAATGATACTCAATGTGTGACATGTACAAACTTCATTTTTAATGGACAGTGTGTACCAGATTGTCATGACTTTAATGCACATGGAGTGTAAGGGTATCTATTGTATTGTGAATGATGACATTGCATGCTCATGGCTACATAAAGCGCTATATCTGAGCCACAACATTCTATATACTATCACACTTCATTTGTAATTGTGACCTAGCAGGCAAAAATGGTCCAGTTGATGGCATTTGTTGCTATTAACATAAAAGTGCATATACATTTAACAGCGCCTTTGTATCAAAACTTTTTACCATAACATGATAATAAGCAATGAAACCATGATAACAATTGATATTTACACAATTGCCGTTGCTTATCTAA
>NW_003559481.1:0-886 GCF_000090795.2 Amphimedon queenslandica
CTCAAATCACTCAATTTACATCTAGGCAACAGTATTTGTGCCATTATAATGTCATATAGTGCTTATAAGAAGAGAAAAATCTGAAACTTCCTCTGTTCTTGTTGCATGGCTTGCTGCCATCAAATAATTAATAGTTGATGATGTCATGCCACACCTCCGATTTGGGAGTAGCTGGAGTACGCTGCTACTTCTGCAGGCATGCAGTCTGGTTTGTTTTTAGGATGCGTATCTTTGATAGAGACCACATCAAAAGCTGTGGTTTTGCAACCCATGATGCTATTTTAAAAATAAGAGTGTATAAATAGTTGATAAAATCCAAGTGTTAGTTGGAATTTGTAAACACATCAAAAATTTTTGGAGGGACTCCAGAGTCCCATCATGCTTTTCACACTTGCCCAGAGTGTCACTTTTGATCTAAATGTACAGGTGTACTTGCAGGTCAGCTTGGCTAGCTAAGCCTAACACTTCCCAATCAACTATAGGGGCGAGGCCACGCACCTTTGGTGTCTCGTTAGGTGATGGTGTTGTTCCTGAGGAGTTTGATGAATGGATATTAACTTCACCTGAAGGGAATATCTTAGAAGCTACTAATCTAGCAGTTAATGGTAATTACTTGTATTGTATTTTATGAGCATGATGCATGTTTTTATATTGTGTTAAAAGTTTCAGCAGATTCTGATCAAGATTATTTTTTATCAATTTTTAACATGCTCAAAAATTGGGCCAAAGATCCTGTACAGTGTCATTGGCCAAATTTTATCAAAAATGGCTAGAAAAGAATTCTTTATTTTCATATCTTTTCTGATACATTTACATGTACTGGTGTTGTGTAGAAATTTTGAGGGAATTCCAATAACAATAAAAAATTTAAAAAAACAAGATGAAG
>NW_003559482.1:0-886 GCF_000090795.2 Amphimedon queenslandica
TCATTAGCTTTTATTTTATCTATAGCTAATATTAGTCTTATAAAAAGTATATTTTATCGAATGATACTTTTACTCTTTTCAGGCTTATTATCTGTTATGATGACTTTGTCTTTGGCCTTTAGTCTACAAATTATATTTTAAAATAATTCAAGTAATTTAATATACCTCATTTTAATGACCATAACAACAGCTATTATTACTGGTATCAGTAAGAGTATAAAAATGGAAATGACAGTTACACTTACAATAACATATACTAGAATGAATAGAAATAAAATCATTATTTGACACTATAATATTACTTAGTGTGCTAGCAGATGTTGAGTTCAGTGATGGTAGTGGGGGTAGCTCTAGTGTCTCATTAGCAATAACTGTCCATTCTCCATATCCATTATCAGTGTATGCACGTACACCAAAAATATAACAAGAACTATCATTAAGACCAGTAATGGTAATAGAAGTATCGACATTGGTTGAATTAGAGAACTGTAGTCTTTGAATATCAATGTCATCATCATCTACCATTGAACAGTTACCAGACTCTAAGAATTGATATCCTATCTCATATGTGATAATGGGATAGTCTGATGGAATATAACTAGGTACACTCCATGAGATAACAGCCCATGTAGTGTCCATGATGCTGGATACTGAACCAACTGGACCAGGTGCTAAATAAACACACATTCTCACACAACTGATATAGTATAATAATTACATACCTATTCCAATCTCTACTTCAATAGGATCACTGAAGGGACCTCTTCCAACAGAATTGACAGCAGCTACACTGATGTTATACTCAGTACCAAATACTAGATCATTCAATATGATATATCTCTCAGTACTGGTGAGGTTGTATGCAATACTACTGTTACTGATAATC
>NW_003559483.1:0-886 GCF_000090795.2 Amphimedon queenslandica
GCTATTAATATTGTAGACAAATAAATTTTAAAAAGAACTTACAATTAAAATCTAGTGGCTTCTGACATGACAAGCATTATATACAATAGATTCAACTTCACTTACATCATATATAATCCTAATTTTATAGTGTTAAAACATAGATATTATACGTACAGCTGTGATGAAATAACTTACATAAAAGTATCAGTCAAGAGTCTCATCAGATTGAATTGCAACCAATTTACTAAAGATTGCTGTTGGTAACACACAAAACATAATTATTACTCTAAAAAATCGCAGTTTTTATTTAATAATACTCATCCTGTATAGTCTACATTGTATTCCTGCTTATATTCACTGTAAATGGTAATTCCTCTTTGAATATATTGATTGAAGATATAAACTTGCACCAAATAATATAGAAAAATCATTAAAATGGTGTCACTGAACTCCTATTAAAAATAACAAATAGAATTCAAGTGATGGTTCAGCATTGTGATGCTTCATGCAGCCTGTAGTAGCAATTTTGCATTGATAAAGTTAAATTTTCGCTAACATGACCTCTTCTATTGGTCCTAGCATAGTTAATACGTACATAAATTTATTTTCCAAGTATAGAAGTGTTTTAAAGACAGACTATCCATGAATGATTGTCCTTTACATGGATATTTATGGTCCTGTCGGGTCCGCATCAGTCAATCCGTCCGTCAGTCCTTTTCGGGCGGGGCGGGTCCGTCCGTCCGTCCGCTTTTGAGACCCTACCGCTTTTGAGACCCTACCGCTTTTGAGACCCTACCTCTCAAAAGCGGACGGACGGACGCGCACGGACCCGAAAGGTACGGATGGACGGACGGACGGACGGATGCGGACCCGACAGGGACCATAAATATCTATGCAAAGGACC
>NW_003559484.1:0-886 GCF_000090795.2 Amphimedon queenslandica
CAGTTAAATGCATTCAACTAGCATTGAGCTGCAAGTAATAGTGATTTTTGATGGATATTTGGCCATAAATTGCTAAACTACCAACTGTATATCAATGATATGAGTTAGTTCTTGGAATGTTGTTGTGTGTGAAGAAGTGAGCAGAGACTTGTGGCAGTTATGTAATACTTATTAAATGAATCAATATATTCACTCATTTGAACAAAAGAGGCAGCGACGCCTGTGATTTCTATACCTTCAATACTGTAGAGTGGGTTTTGTTCGAGGATCACAAATTTCGCAGATTTTGCAATATTCACAAAATTCAATTCCTTGAAATCAATTTCATATGGTACAAGATGGCAGAATAGTGGAAATTTGCAAAAATTAATGCTGCAAACATTTAGAAAAGGGTCATTCCCATAAGTTATTATCCTTGAAATAAACCAGCTATACAGAAAGATGGCATTTTGGCTCAAGACTTGGTAGCAATAGCTGTCAGAATGTTGATTTTATTTGAAATTGTTGCAATATTTTTTTTGCTGCATCTTTTAATACTCTGGTACTACCATGTAGCAAACTTGCTCCTCCAAATCAATGGTGAACCAGGGCCGTACGAGCTGCTATAATCGTGTCACAGATTATTTTGTCCGGGGGCAAATTTTGTCCAAGGATAAGTTATGGCCAGATAAAGTGAATCTGTGGTGGATCAAAGTTGTCCTACTATGAAGGTGAGAAAAGAGCACATTTCTACAGTTGGCATCACGTTTTGTGTATCATGATGGCTACTGACGGTAAAGAAGGACTTTTGGAAGAAGCTGTGTTATATTTGACAGAACAGATGTACAATGATGGAATTTCAAATAATAAGAAGAGGCAGATAAGGGCAAAGGCTAAGAAATTGTTG
>NW_003559485.1:0-885 GCF_000090795.2 Amphimedon queenslandica
CAGAGAAATCTCCCATAGGGAAAAAGTTAGGCCAGGAAAAGTTGCCGATATTCGGCTCTTATAGGCCATATAGACGGAAAACGTCCAATAGCTAACTTTGCCAAATACACCGATTTGGCCCATGTTTTGGGTTTTTCCTACTAATTAGACCCCAGGGACCCGGAAAAACACTTAAAACCCAATTAAAAACAATTAGGGAAAAAAATAGATTTTTTTTACTTTCAAGGGACTACTGCACGAAACATGCTTATACACAAATAAATTTTTATTTTGAAAAGTTACCAAGCTACAAAGCTGAAATTTTGCACGCATATGCACATGGGCCCCCTACACATTTAGAAAAAAACAGAACAGAGAAATCTCCCATAGGGAAAAAGTTAGGCCAGGAAAAGTTGCCGATATTCGGCTCTTATAGGCCATATAGACGGAAAACGTCCAATAGCTAACTTTGCCAAATACACCGATTTGGCCCATGTTTTGGGTTTTTCCTACTAATTAGACCCCAGGGACCCGGAAAAACACTTAAAACCCAATTAAAAACAATTAGGGAAAAAAATAGATTTTTTTTACTTTCAAGGGACTACTGCACGAAACATGCTTATACACAAATAAATTTTTATTTTGAAAAGTTACCAAGCTACAAAGCTGAAATTTTGCACGCATATGCACATGGGCCCCCTACACATTTAGAAAAAAACAGAACAGAGAAATCTCCCATAGGGAAAAAGTTAGGCCAGGAAAAGTTGCCGATATTCGGCTCTTATAGGCCATATAGACGGAAAACGTCCAATAGCTAACTTTGCCAAATACACCGATTTGGCCCATGTTTTGGGTTTTTCCTACTAATTAGACCCCAGGGACCCGGAAAAACACTTAAAACCCAAT